>NC_048232.1:56195724-56286006 GCF_002007445.2 Ailuropoda melanoleuca
GGCTCCTCTGCTATGAGCCTGCTTCTTCCTCTCCCATTCCCCCTGCTTTTGTTCCCTCTCTCACTGGCTGTCTCTATCTCTGTCGAATAAATAAATAAAATCTTTAAAAAAAAAACCAAACAAACAGTGTCCTTTACATTATTTCTCTGGGAAAATAATTTTTATTTGTTTGGTGATTTTTTTAAAGTTTATGCCACAATTCCTAGTATAAATTTTCTCCCCTTCCACATTCTAATTACATTAAACATAGTGTTTTTCATGAACATATAACTCTTCAAAAAATTTCATCTTCCTTAGGAATTTTTTTTTAAACTAAAATACTGGGAAACCACCCTAAGATTCCCACTAGGGCAACCTGACACTCACAGATGCCTCATCTTCACTGGGATATTTTCCTAGAGATACTTTACTGAACTTGACTCAAGTACCTATTATTTGTCTCTTTCCATACCAGTATTTCATAGTTTATAGCCAGTATGTGTTAGAATGACATTGGCATCTTAGCATTCTTATTTTTTTTTCTTGATCACATAGAAATTATGTATTCTTTAAATAAAACCAGTAGAATACGTTCATTTTAATGGCATAAAACACTGAGACAAGGCTGTAACTAACACACAGATATACACAGACACATACACACGCACACAAGAAAACTAGTAGGCAACTTAAAAGCTGATTAAAATTCATGTATTTGGGGTTTTATAAAGCCTTAGCACCTGTATGGAATACACAATGCAACCAATTTTTAAATGGTGATATAACATCCTATTAAGTATGTGTCATTTTCATAGATTTTAAATTTAAAATATCTATTTGAACAACATAAATATGTAATTGGCCCCAATTTATGGACCACCATATACATGTGCTTGAAAAACAAGACAAAATTTGAGTTTCCTTTATTGTCTTGAGCATCAGAAAATATTAGACAAAAATAGACACAATGAAAAATAAGGAGAAAATTGAAAAATAAATTTTGGAGATTCACTTCTGGCGTGATAGAGTAAGGAGATCAAAAATTCTTTTTCCCAAAAGCAACTATAAAGTTGGACAAACAGTTAGATCAACATGTTGATGTTCTGGAAATCGACCAGTGACATTGGGCAAGCTGAGATGTGTTTATTTGTGAAAACTATTGAACTTCATTCAGGGAAGAATAGCTTGAAGTGTATGGAGTTTTTGCCTGGAGCTGCTTCTGTCCTTCCAGCTCTGTTGGTATACCAGTTCAAACTAGGCAGGGAAGGCTGTGAAAATTAGCAGCCTGCCAGCCGCTGCTGAAATGGTCTCACTTGACTTACCAGCAATTCCACGTTTTGGAATCTACCCAAGGTAAATGAAAAAGAGGTGCACAAAGAGACTTGTATGTGAATGCTCATAACAGCATTATTAATAATTGTTTAAAAACTTAGAAAATTCAAATATTAAATATTTGTTTATGAATATATAAACATATGTGGCATATCCATACAATGGAGTACTAGTCACCAATGAATATGAAGGAAATATTGACATATGCTGCAACATGGACATGGCTCAAAAACATCATGTTGAGAGAAATAAACCATATACAAAAGTCTATCCACAGTATTATTCAATTTATATGAAATCCCAGAAAAAAAGCAAATTTATTGAGACAGAAAGCAGATCAATATTTAACTGGTAGTTAGGCATGGATAGGAACTACCTGCAAATGGGATTGAGGGAAATTTTGTTGGTGACAAAAAGTTCTAAAACTGGATTGTGGTGATGGTGACACAATTTTATAAATTAATAAAAATCATTGAATTATTTACTTGCAATTGATGAAATTTTATGGTATGTAAATTATAGCTCGATAAAGCTCTACAAAAATAAACATTGTATTAAAAACAATCACTATGCCAATTTAAAAAGTAGGACCAATTGTAAAGCAATAGAGGTAGAAAAAAATCATCAAAATTTTCTTTAGTAATAAAACACATGGTAATATTGGGAATATGTTCTATAAAGAAAAATAAATGGATTACATTTCATATTCTCTTAGATGCTCATAAGGAATATATTCTATTTTAACAGGAAGCTTAAACAAAAGGAAGCCTTTAGTACTGTCACAGATATACTGGAAAAACAAAAACAGAAATGGATTATAATGGAGCTTAACACTATATGTGCATTCATACTAAACACTAGTGTATGATTAAATGGTTTATAAATTTTGGTTTCGTTTGTGATTCATTAAAAGACTACTGAGAATTAGTCACTGCTAAAATGAACTTAAAATACATGAATATCATAACATCTTGATACATATTTCTCATTTGAAAATAATCCTAAAAATATGCGTGATATTACCAATACATTTTGAAGACATTTTTAAAACTACCAACGGCAAAAATTAAATTTTGATAAATAATTCTGAAAAAAGACTAACTTATCTTTCTCTTCTATACATAGAAAATCAAATTACAGTATAGTTTTCATATTAGAAGAACATTATAGAATACATAGACAAAAATGAAGACCAAAAATATATTAGAGATATGGCAGGATAGTTTAAAAAATGCTATTTTATTATTTTGAATAATTATCATATTTGTCAGCTATTTAAAAATGTATAATTTATTGGATTTATTTAAATAAACATGTACTTTAGTACTATATTCATAGTTTTCTATTTTTTCTTGAGGCATTTCCGTCTTGTAATTTGTATAAGTTTCATGACCTACAAAATCTCCATCTGTCTCTACCCTTAATGACATTCCAAAGTCTGTGATGCTTTTTGTACCAGTATCAAAAAATAATCAGTTTATGATTTGCTGAGTCCTGGTCTCTTTCACTAGAGTCAAGCCCTGAGGTTACCATTTCCCTTCCTAAGATCTGAGTTCCTCTCTATTTCTCATGGTTTAGAATCCTCAGCTAGTATGAGACAGTCCTATTTGGCAAGTCCAACTACTTGCTTCCCTGATCATAGTTCTGGAAAAACAAAACTATTAACTCTCTACTTGGTGCAAAGGTACCCTATTCCTTTCACGTGTAAAGCTAAACTTTTCCTTGCAAGAAAAAAAGGAAAATTGACCTCTTCCTCCTTCTCTTGTGTTTCATATTGCTGAGGAAAATCAGACTATGTTAAAACTTTTACTGAGAAACGTTACAACAGAAGGCCAAATATAATAACGGCCTAATTTGAACATCAGAACATTTCCCCTAAACACATTCCCATCTCTATATCCTGCTCCCTATCATCTTAGTAACCCTTGATTTGAGTTCGTGAATACAGGAAATATTCATTTTGGTGTTAATAATAATAATAATAACAATACTCTTATTTTAAACCTATGTCGTTTGGAATTAGTAAGGTTTCAAATCTCAAATTTATTCTTTTCCTGCCTCGGTAAGAAGCTAAAAAAAAAAAAAAAAAGACTCTTGCCCTGACAGCAGTTAAATTAACTGAAGTCCTTGGTGTTCATCTACATACATTTGCCTCTAGGCTTTCGCCAGCTGTTACAGATTCTGCCTCATGGCTCACACTTGACATTGCTGTTGGCATGTAGCTCTTCTTTCATTGTCACAGAGGTATTGCTCCTCTTGTCACTGCCAATCTTCCACTGCAGTCCTCATGTCATTGTGAGACTGCTCTCACAGAAGTGACTGAGGCATTCTTCCACTTAAGAGACTCTACTGCTCTCTTATTATCTTATGTCTTCGTAAGTCAAGAAACTCATATTATCCCCTGGTCAGGAGATATTTGAGTGTCATCTGACATCACATGCTAGAGGATATTCTTCCTTGTGTTCTTTTAATCCTGAGTGAGCATGGATCTCTATTCTCATTTCAAGTAAGTTTCCTCATTCATCCACAGGCATTATCTACTAGGGTAGGGTGGTCCTGCCCCAGTCCTGACATTTATTTAAGAGATTTTGCCTCAAATCTTAATTCTATATCCTTCCATGTATTTTTTTCCCCTTATGGGAAGCTTATCTGGTACACATGGACCACCTAGAAATCATGATGACCTACTCATACATGCCAGTAGAAATATAAAACAATTTCTTTCCTGGGGCCCAAAAAATAAAATGTACATTTTATTTTAAATGTGGCATCTGTGCTTTTAAAAATGTTTATATCTCCACAGAAAGCATTAGTTTGTCTTATATATAATATCTATGTATATACCAAACATATATATATTATGAATCTATTTTATATATAAATCAATTATATTTGTATATGTCTATATGAGATACACAACTAAATAGAAAATCTCACAAGACTGCCTCAACAATATTTCTCACCTTATTTAAGCCTTTCACTGATCCACAATTAAAATTTTACCACCTCCTATATAAGGAAACATTACTAATGATTTAAAACATTCCATGGTTGATTTCACTGTCACTGTGAAATAAGGTGTGTGATACCCACTAAAATTACATGATACACACTAAAAATATCTGAAATAAATCACTGTTATAAAAATAAAATTTTAGAGATTCGTTCTGAAGATTCATTTATTTATTTTAGAGAGCATGTAAGAGCATGTGCAAATGGGGTGAGGGGAAGAGGAAGAGAATCTCAGGCAGACTCCTCGCTGAGCACAGAGCCCAACACAGGGCTCTGTCCCACGACCATGAAATTACAACCTGAGCTGAAACCAAGAGTCGGCGCTCAACTGACTGAGCCACCCAGGCACTTCAGTTTACTTTTAAAATTATTAATAATAGCATTCCTTTTAGATTTTTACAGATTAAAGATATTAATTAAAGAAACTTAGGGACATATGGAAAAGTACAAAGAATACATGATCAATATCTAAAATTCCATTTCATAGAGATAACCATTGCTAATTCCCTCTTTTATGTAGATCTACATCTGTACCCGCAAATACGCACACAACTAGAATCATAATGAAACTACTTATTTACATATTTAGTGTAACCTTTTTTTTCCATTTAAATATTGTGAACTTGTCCTTCATTTATTAAAATTCTTCCAAGGAATGACTTTTAAAGAATAAATGCTATGGATTTTTTAATTTATAAAGCAAGAAGTTATCATTTAGAAATAAGGGCCAAAGCTATAGATAATTTAAACTAACAGATAAAATTAAAAAGCAAACACTTTAAATCTACAGATGAATCTTCTATTCCCAAGTTGTAACTAAATCTCTAAGTGCAGGCAATCTTCATAACCCAAAATAATGTTGGGTGGTGCACTGAAAGACACTCAGAACTCCATCAGAATTTTGAAAATGGAGCAGTTTGCCCAGCCATATGCCTTCAGATTAGCTTATCTAAAAAACAACATAATTGAAATTAAGCTAAAATGTCTAAGTCTTTCACCTTGAGGGAGAATTATATTAGGGTTCTCCAGAGAAACAGAACCAATAATACATATATATGGAGATGTACAGAAATTGGTTCACATGATTATAGAGGCTGAGAAGTCCCATAATCTGCGATGTGTGTTCTGGGAAACCAGGCAAGTTGGTAGTATACTTCAGTCTGCATCTGAAGTTCTGAGGAACAGGGGAACCAGTAATACAACTGCTGGAGCCCAAAGACTCTAGGGCCAGGAGCTCCATTGTCAGGAATAGATGGATGCCCCAGCTCAAGCAAAGAGAGAGAGAAAACTTACCCTTCCTTTGTCTTCTTGTTTCATTCAGGCTCTTAATGGATTGGATAATGCCATCCACATTGGTGAGGGTGGTTCTCATAACTCAGTCCACCGAATTAACTGCTAATCTCTTCCAGAACACCTTCACAGACACACTCAGAAATACTATTTTATGGGCTATCTGGGCATCTGTTAGCCCAGTCAAGTTGATACATAGAATTAACCATCTCAAGGATTAAGCTGAATACTTGAAAAAGCTTAGATGATACCTGTACCTACCCACTCACTTCATTCAGGGCAGATACCTTCTGTTCCCCTCTATGGTCAACTACAGTGCTTTGGGGAATTCCGCTGTGGAGATTTAAAAAGTGACCTATATTAATATTGAGAAAGACCTTTTCTGTATATCTTATTCCTTAATCTAAACCTAGATTTTGACTATAAGAAAATAACAATTAAGGAAAGTTAATTTTCAGAAAGAGGAGTACAAGTTATCAGGGAGAATGGCTCTCACTGAAGCAGAAATAGGTCTGGAAATAAGCTATTACTTAGAAAATATTATAAGTAGTATCCTAAGTGAGAGGTAGGAATACAATATATTTATAAAACGGAATATTCAGTTACAAAGACAAAACAATTACATTTTTAAATTAACCAAATGTCTTTGACATTTATGGAGAAATCTGCTAAGAGTTTGTATACAAGGCATATGTTAATTTAGATTTCAAGGAATGAGATAGGGAAGGGCATCTGGAATGAAAACAGAAATAGAACTGGGAAGTAGCACAAAAAAGGACCAGTGAAAGAACAGTTGAGGAAAAGATACACTGAAAACGAAAAGTTATTGGTCTACTTGAAAAACCATTAAAAAAAAAAAGCCACTTTGGTGGAGGAGAGCAATATTGGCAGAGGAATACAAAGAGGAAGCCTGGGGTTAGACTTAAGGGGGTGGCAGGTCCCATAAAAGAGTGTGAATCTTCTTACAATTGTAATGGTACATCACTAAAGGAAAAAGGAAAGGACCTGCTTTGTGGAAAATAGACATGAGGAGGGGCAAGACTGGAGTCTATTTAGGAAGCTATTTTTTAGCCAGTTTAAACGGAGATAGTAATTTAGACTAGAGTGGTGGCAGGGGTGATCAAGGTGAATTCCAGCTATATTTAGAAACAGAATTGGTAGTAGTTTTCAGTGACTTAGCTATGGAGAAGAAGGTATCAACAAAACAGAATAGGAAGTTCAGGAAGACAATGTGCTATTTAGAGGAATTTGGTAAATTATAAAGATGACAATTCAGATCCCGGATATATAAATTAACCTTTCAGTGGATTGGAACAATTGACTCACAATTTGGAAAAATAAATTATATACCCATTTGACATTATTTATATATCTCAGGTGTATGAAATATTAAAGGTTTAAAATTAAAAACTACAGGAAAATATAAAAGGATATTTTTATAAAATTAGATAAGTAAAACCTTTCTAATTGTGACATAAACCCAGAAGCCATATGGGAAAACTTCGGAGAACTATGTACAAACTAAAAACATCTGTATAGCAATAAACACCCTAGAGTTGAAAGAATGGAAATATCTCAACATATATGGCACACAAAGGATCTCTTTTTATAACATCTGAGCTGAATCTAATACATTATATGAAAATAAAAACGATAGGAAAAAACACAATCAATTGTATGCTTATTATATGTGTGTTAAACATGTCATATACATTATTTCATCTCTTCCTCACGAAACATCTACGATGTAGGAACCATTTTGAATCTTCATTCTACAGATGAGGAAACTGAGGCTCAGTATGGTTAAGTGATCTGCTCAGGATTGCACAAACATGATATTCTGGATTTTATGCTTATACATCAACTGTGAAAATAAATTTAATGCTATGCTTTATACTCTGCTCTGGCATATTATACTATCCTGTTAAATCCCATCCTATCCTTCCTATCTCATCTTATTCTATATCATATTCAACTCTACTATGCTGCACTAAATGCCATATAGTATACTATTCCATACCAAACCACCTAGCTTCAATATTGTTAAAAGAAAAATACTTCTTTTTATATCANAAAAGAAAAATACTTCTTTTTACATCATGTACATATGATATCTCTCCTACTTATTGGGAAAAAGTATAGCTCCTATTCTAATATATCTTCTGTGTCTGGGTCATACACACACACACACACACAGAAAAACATTGCCTAATATTTGTTAGCAGCACTNATGTACATATGATATCTCTCCTACTTATTGGGAAAAAGTATAGCTCCTATTCTAATATATCTTCTGTGTCTGTGTCATACACACACACACACACAGAAAAACATTGCCTAATATTTGTTAGCAGCACTACAGATATTATTTAATGAATAATAGCTTTTTATGAAATTGTGTTGAGCAGTATTTATTATGATTCTGTATTTCAAACATGAATTCACTGTTATATATCAGAACAATAAATGATATGCACAGATAGTCTGAAGGCAGCCAGTCCAAGAAAATAATTTTTCTATCTTAAGATGTTTTATTGACTTGATGAACTAAAAAAATTAATATACTCCTCAATAATAAATGCATTGCTCTCTTGAAGTGACAACATTCCTCACTATAAAATTATTAATTTACTGGCTTAGTAATGATTTTGAAATCTTCATTTATACACTACAGTGCTGCATAAGCATTTAAACATTACTAATTATTTTATGACCAAAGAGCACAGTTTTTATTACTTGAATGAATGTACTGCTAGAATTTATCACTGAACTCTTAAAATATTTAACCTACAAACACTCTACAGAAATACTTTCTTCCGGGGCGCCTGGGTGGTGCAGTCGTTAAGCGACTGCCTTAGGCTCAGGGCGTAATCCCAGCGNTCTACAGAAATACTTTCTTCCGGGGCGCCTGGGTGGTGCAGTCGTTAAGCGACTGCCTTAGGCTCAGGGCGTGATCCCAGCGTTCTGGGATGGAGTCCCACATCAGGCTCCTCTGCTAGGAGCCTCCTTCTTCCTCTCCCACTCCCCCTGCTTGTGTTTCCTCTCTTGCTGGCTGTCTCTCTGTGTCAAATAAATAAATAAAATCTTAAAAAAAAAGAAATATTTTCTTCCATGTAAATATTCTCTAGAGGAAATAGGCATAAACTAATTATACTTCAGGTTCAACAAAAATAGAAATGAACATGGAACTTAATAGTTTTGCACTTGCATTTCCTTCTCATAAAAGGGAGAATCTAGCTGGGTGACTTGCCTGTCATGTGCTGTGAGACTGATCACCTCACTAGGTAATTTATCAGGTTCTTTTCAGCACAATCTATTACTGCTCCAGCCAAAACATTTGATTTGGCAGAAACAATGGATGCAAAGCCTCATATTTATGAGTTTATTAGAGACGTACTTTTTTAATTTAAAAGAAATATGCTTAGAATGATAGCTCTAGGTAGGTCTATTAAAAAGATTTGGGAGATAACTGTTCATAAGCATTTCCTAAGCTTATATATTTGGATTTAAACAAGCATCCCTAAAGATCTTGCTATAACTGTTGCCAAGTATTTAAAATTTATAATAAAAGCACAATATTCTTTTGAAGTAGAGTCCCTCCTGTTTTATGGCATCAATTTCTGGCATAAGGCCAACAAATTGCAGTTTGAATAGAAATAAACTTCTTCCAAAAGCTAAAATTGTCAAAAGTAGTTTCTTTTTTGGTGGTCTAGCAAATATTATTATATAACAATGCTCATAATGCGCCCAATGCTATAAGATTGTGTAATATTATTCTAACCTATGGAATGGGAGATGAGTTAAACAAGTCTGCAAAATATCATTTGATGTCCTCCGGTGGCCAAATGAATTATAACATAAGAGATCTAATTCTTTTGGCAGAGCATCCTATTTAGTTTCTTTAATGGCGTGCTATTTTTCTTGGGTCTGATGTAGTTCTGAGGACAGAATTGAGAAAAAGCTAAATTCTTCACAATACATATCTGATTGGTTGTTTGAAGAACTCAAGCAGTGTAAATGTGTTGTTAAAATTCAGGGCATGGCACTGAGCCGAGTGTATAGTGGACGATCAGAGGAAATTAAGGTTGTCCTTTTTATCACAAATGAGTAATTCATGTAGCTATATTGAAAGCTAAAATATCAATGTTTGATTTAATTTGGGAAATCTCTCTTTTTGTAGGTGAGAGACTATATAATTTAATGTGTGCTAACATAAGCCAGAATAAGGTTTCTAGAGGGCTTATAATATTGTTTTTTTTTCTTTTTTTCTAAGTCACATGTTATTATAACCAAGAGACCTAAATTTTCCCTTCTCTGATTCTACATCAAAAAAAGTTTTTTTTTTTTTAAGTTATATATTTGAATTCCCTTCTATAATCAGTTTGTCTGGCTTTCTTCTTTCCCTCAATCATTTTTAGTCCCTCTAGAGAAAAAATAAAGAACAGTAAATACAACCCTCAAGCCTTTATTTAACTTGTAAGTAGGTATTTATTGATCATACACTGTGTGTAAAGCGTTGTTTTAGTAGTTGTACTTTTAATTAGAGCACTGCATATTTGGGTCTTAGTATAAATTGGGACAATTCTTCCCAATTATTGAAGAAGTCATTTTCTCCCTTATAAATGGAATTGTGTTAGGGAAAACTTGAGCTAAAGAAGAAATATATATAAGCAAAAGAATGACCATTGTCTTAAATTTTAAATTCAGGAAAAAATATTTATAAGAATACAATAGAAAGGATGTAACATCTTAACAGTAAGAAAAGGAGATATGGAATGATTTGATTGAATTTTGTTAAAGAGAATTTCACACTAGTATTTCTCATATGTACCTCCTAGTGAATACAAAGTAGAATCCAACCTAAGCATATAATTCAGTGTTAGTATGTCTATCACTACTGCCTTAGAGTAGGTTTTGTTTTCTAAAACATGGCTTCTGACTACTTACAAGATAAAATTCAAATTTCTTTGCAAATTATCTAAGGCCAATTAGTATCTATCTTCCATCTACACATTTTCCCTGGCCATGTATGTAATTTTGACAAGCTATACTATCTGTTATTTCCTGGTGACTGTCCAGACTTTTGCTGCACTATTTCTTAGCCAATATTCTCCCATTTAAGAGGAATGCTCTTTATCTAACCTCTCCCATCAAAATCTAGTAAATTTTCCAGCATTTGGATCAAATATCATGTCCTCTACAATACCTTTTAAATTCTTCCTATTAGAAATAATCTCTTCTTTTTGAAATCCAATAGCAATTGTTATATACAATTTCTTAATTATACCAACACCAGACTTGGCTTACATAGGGAAGGCAAGACTAGGTAGGATGGCAATTCTGACCATACCACTTAGTCAGAAATAGTCCATTTGGAGAATTCTCAACGAATTAGTAGGGACACTGTTTGTGGCTTCTCAATATACAGTACAATTATTAAAAAAAAAAAGCTTTAGACTATTATTAAGCTGTTGGTTTTTGTTTTGTCTTTTGGCTTAATGGCAATACATACATATTATTTGCCTCCGAATTCTTTAGTCACCCGTCAGAATGTTTGTGTCCATATGGATATTTTGTACATGAGCATATATGCTTTTTTAGTTCAGGCCTCACAAATAATTCCCATGACTCCTTTTAGTCTCATTATGGAATCCTCAGAAAGTAGAAAGGTGAGCACTGTAGATACTTTGGTAACTCTTGGAAAATGAGAAAAAAAAAAAAAAACCACAAACAGAATTTCCTTTGGTCCGATCACTGAGAGAACTTCAGGCTTTTAATGGAAAAAATATATACATACAGCCGGGAAACTCCCTAAATAATTGTGAAGTTGAGTTCTGAGCACTGTAGAAAAAGCACACTTTTACATGGTTAAAGATCATGGAAACGAAAGAGAAAACCAAACAAACCTAAACTTCATAATCATATAGATACCAAAATTTTATTTTGATCTGCTATTAAAATAACTAATCAACATTTCGCCTATTATATTTCTTTTGTTCAATTAAAGCAATGTGTATTCATTTTGCCCTCTTAAATTGCAAATGTTGACTCTTACTCCCTTTACTTTGCTTGAAAAGATTCTGAGTAAAGAGTAACAGTGGAATAAATATATATTATTTGCATGCTATTAAAGTCTATGTTTGAAGTACATGACTTCAGTTCAAAGCATTCCCTCCTGTGCCATTTGCAGGATTAGTGTAAGGCATTAAGTAAAACAACAAGGACAGTTAGCTCTATGTTTACAAAACAAGAACCTCATTTGGCAAAGAATACATACCTAAAGATAAAACTCTGGGCTGGGAATGAAGACATAATGAGGTNTACATGACTTCAGTTCAAAGCATTCCCTCCTGTGCCATTTGCAGGATTAGTGTAAGGCATTAAGTAAAACAAGGACAGTTAGTTCTATGTTTACAAAACAAGCACCTCATTTGGCAAAGAATACATACCTAAAGATAAAACTCTGGGCTGTGAATGAAGACATAATGAGTAACTGGAGACTTTCATGGACTCAAGCATTTAAATAAATTAATTACCTTAATGATCATGCAAATGAGTGATCATAAATGAATTCCTGATAATATTAAAACCCTCAAAATGTACCTCAGATAAACTATGTACTTAAGAATGCAGCATTAGGGGCGCCTGGGTGGCTCAGTTGGTTAAGGGTCTGCCTTTAGCTCAGGTCATGATCAGGGGTCCAGAGATTAGCCTAGCATTGGGCTCCCTGCTCAGTGGGGAGCCTGCTTCTCCTTTTCCTTCTGCCTCCTCCCCCCATACCTCCATCTCTCTCTCTCAAATAAATAAAATCTTAAAAAAAAAAAAGAACGCAGCATTATACTCGATAAATTTTGTTGCATAGCCTTTAGATTCATCCTCCAAACAAATTAGATTTTAGTTGCTCTAAGGATTGGATTTTACTTCAAAATTATGCAAATTTCATGGAATAGAGGTTGATTGCCTGTATTCCTCAATCTGCAGGAGGAACCAAAAACCTGTTATTTAATTAACGAACCTTATTCTGATGACATTCAATTATCCTGTTCATCTAATTCTTGTTTCTAGTTCTGCTAAATATATTTTGTAACTGGAACGAAGTAATTTTAGTTTAATGAATAACGTAACACTGTTATCTCTGTGCATTTATATATACACACACTATATAAATATATATAACTTATTTAATATAACTCAGTAGGAATTAGAAATTTACTCTTTCATTTTCTCTTGTCCTTTCTCTAATGTTAGTAAGAGCAATTTGAATAATAATGCCAGCCAATCAACTGAATAATGATTGAGACATGAACTATATCCCATACCAACAGACTGTTTAGAGGAAATAACTCCAGATGACCCTACAATTGATGTTTCAAACTTTCAGACATTGATTATACCATGAATAAATGAGTAATATATTCATCACCCAAAGGTAGTTTGTTAATGAATGTAGTTTTGAATATTTTAATAAAAACCCTTATTTATGCTTCTACATTCAGCTAGCTGATGTGAATGTGTTTATTTTTTTAGGCTTAATATAATGAGCTCTGTTTCACATTTCCAATGATATCAATCAGACCCAGAGAGAGAAAGAAGTCATTTAGACACTGTGGGAAAAATCTTCTATGTATATATAACCATAAAATTGTCATTAAGTCAAGATATTAAGAATGTCTGATGCTCTTGGGGCAGCTGGGTGGCTCAGATGGTTAAACATTTGACTTTTGATCTCAACTCAGGTCTTGATCTCAGGGTCATGAGTTCAAGTTCTGAGTTGGGCTCCACACTGGGCATGGAGTCTACTTAAAAAAAAAAAATCTGATGCTCTCAAAGAAGATAGAAAAAAGAATTGAGTTCCAAAGGAAAAGAGAATGGACAAGAGATTTTAAGAATACTTGAAACATTACAGTAACTACAATTCATATAAAAGGGCATTTTCAACTCATTAATTGTTTTCCTGTGTTGTGCTCTGCTTATTGTGAAAAAGAGTCTGAAGCAGATTGCATTCAAATATAAAAAAGTAAAGTTTTAAAGGGAAACAACAATAAAAGAAAACACAAAAAAAGAGAGATAAGCTATTTACACCCTGCCTTAAAAGATCTTTATAAAATTCAAACTTTTAGATGGAATGTAATCTTAAATTTAATATCTGTACGGCTTCATTGTATGTTTATTCCTCTCCCTAATACAGTCTACACTGCCTCTACTACTACACTGAACCTTCCCCTTCTGGGGTTACCAATTGCTTCCTTGATAAATCCAAGAGCATTCTTCGGTATTTACATACCTGACTTTCATTTAGCTTCCCATCTCCCTCAGCAGTAAGCATCCCTTTATTTTCAAAATATCCTGTTTCCTTGCTGGTATTTCCTTGTCCTTTTATAGTAGTACACTGCACTGGTGAAGGATAGCATGTTTTTTTCTGCTCTGGAAGCTAAGCACATGATTTTTTCATAAAGGGCAAAGAAGGGCTATACTAATAGAGCTCTATAAATATGCTGCCTAGCTTGTTAGATAATATAGGAACTATATATGAAGCAAGTAAAAGTTCATGCTTATTGCAAAATTATACTGTGTGTGTACCTACATCTGCAGTGAGATTGACTGAAAAGTTGAAATATGCTAGTCAGTTTCAACTCGGAGATATCGAAGAAAAGAAAAACATGTTAGGTCATTGACAATTGGAGGGGATACCTGTCCTTGTGGCCAGGCAGGAGAAATTCTAAATTTCATATTTCTACCAAATAGCTTGAGAAACAAGCATATGATGTGAAGTGAGTAGCTGCGTCAATGAAGTTATGCTCAGTAGGCCCCCGCATAGTTGGCTGTTTAAACACAAATAATATGATAATGGCAGAAACCCTAAATTAGTGGAAAGACATTTTGAAGATTATTCTCACTGTTTTATTTAAAAGGTTCTAGAAATCTCTCCCATCCATCTTGGAATGGGATACTCATGTCCCGGGCTCTCCTCCCAGCCAAACCCAATTGCATTTTCAAGGTATAGGTGACCTTTACTCTTGGGAGAGAGAGGAGCTTTTCTACAAGGAAAGAAGGATTTTGACATATGAGCCCTTTCTTAGGGTTTGACGGGTTAAAAAAAAAAAGCAAAACGACTGAATGCATGGGGGGTAATCCCTAGGATTGGAAAGGGCTATCTTTGACCTCTGAATCTGCTCCTTCAGATGATCATGTATACTAATACTAGGGTGGGATAAAACTGAGGAACATCGAAGGCTAATGATTGTGTGAATAACTGCTTTAAATGTCATCAAGGGAAAGAATCTAGCAGAGTGGATAAAACAAGACCCAAATATATTTTGTTTGCAGGAAATCCATCTAAATATAAAGATAGATTATAGGTCAAGAGAAGGAGAAACACATACCATGGTAATGTAATCAGAAGAAAGCAAGAATAACTATATTAATTTCAGAAAAAGCCAAACTTCAGAACAAGGGAAATTATTAGGGCTAAAGACAGTTATTTTCTTATGGTTCATCTCAGTTATACATCAACAGTCATAAATCATGTCATAAATCTATTCATTTGGTTACTGTATTAGTTAAAGGTTGCTTGTATATTACTTATGATTCATTTATTAGGAATACTGAGAACAAACTCAAGTTTCTTATATGACAATTGTGGCTATATCTTTTAAAATCAATAGAGAGCAAGAGAAAGCTGCCTTCCTTTTGAACATGTAGCATTTAAGAAAATCTAAGGAAGAAATTACTTTTTTTTTTTTTAAGATTTTGTTTATTTATTTGAGACAGAGTGAGTGAGAGGGAAAGAGAGAGCACAAGAGCAGGGAGAGGCAGACTCCCTTCTGAGCAGGGAGCCTGAGGGGCTGATGAGGGATGATCTCAGGACCCCTGGGTCATGACCTAGCTGAAGGCAGATGCTTAACTGACTGAGCCACCCAGGTGCCCCTAAGGAAGACATTTTCTAACAACAAAGAAGGCAAAATATTTAAATTGTTGTTAAGTGAAGTTGTGAAATCTCCTCTTCTGCAGGTGTTTATAAGTACAATTATTTTAGATGTAATCTAATCAGAAGACAGATTGATGAATGAGGTGACTTCGTAGATTTGCCTCTTCTGATAAATTTAATATTACAGTAGCAGGTGGCCATCCTGAAGAAAATAATTGAACATTGGAAAATGATGAATAATAGGAAAGGATGACATAGTTGAAATAGAGGCTTACTCTGTACTTGAAACTATTAACATGATGAAAGGCCTGCATTTTGATGCCAGACAGATATTTGTGTCCATTTCACGATGTCAAAACCCCACCCATTCATTTAATGATCCCTTTCCACACTAAATATTAAGTGGCTATAATTAATATGCTTTTATAGTTGATAAGTGCTAGCAAACTTTTTAAAAAATGCTTTTTCATGAAGGAGAAAATTTGTAATTAAAAAACCCCCAATAATTAGAGTTTCTGACTTTTTTTTTTTACAAAAACCAATATTTCCACAGTTTTAATTTATTCAAAGAATTTTGTCTTGGTTAGTTAAAGTATAAGAACAAAGGAAAGATAAATTTATATTGTGGATGCTTTATTTACAAATTGGTACTTTCTCAGTTTCAACTGATTCTGTATCAGAGCTAAATAACCCTGTTTTTTAGATTATTTTTTCCCCTGGTTCTTAATATTTTTTCTCTTAGTCTCCTTTTACTTTTTATAAAATGTAAGCCCTTTCCTCAAGACTACCATCAAGACCAAGCCTCTTACTTCTACCAGATAACTAGGTTTTCCATTGAAATCTTAGAAATTGAGGCAACTAGGTATGAACAACCTTAACTCCCTAGCCATATCCCTCACCCATACATATTTATGATCTAAAATAGTTTCTATCCTATAGATTCATGGGCTGAAACCTCTTCCCATCTAGTCAGTAAAGAATTAAAAAGTCTTTGCTCTATGACAAGCTTTATGAGGAGCAGTGTTTGAAGCCATGCTACCATTATATACTCTTGATTGCCTTCTTCCCATAGTCTTCTTCAGCATTAATTATTCCTCTCTTTTTTAGCTAGTTTATCCATATCAGCCTATGAGAAAGCCTATTTATTTTCTGTGATCTAAAATAACAAAAAAATGAATTTTAATCATTATCCCTAAGCTATCAGACTCTTTTTTCCCCTTATCAATTTTCATAAAGTCAAAATCATTGTCTGCTTTATTCTTAATACTTTTCAAAGTAGTTCCCACTACAACACACACACACACACACACACACACACACGCACAGTCCCACAGGAAGAGACACTGCTCTTATGGGGAATACCAATAATTATCTTACTGTAAAAATAAACAAGCATGCTATTTAAGGATTCCTACTCAACATCTAAACTACTTTCATAACTGTAACAGGCATTGCTTTGTGAAATGTCTCTATCCCCATAAGACAGAGATGTTATCCTTTCATAATTCTCTGTTCTAGCTTTGCTTGTCCTTTCACTCTAAGATTACTGGGCTCTGTTCCCCTTGTGTGTGTTTCACTGTATTTTTTTGAGATTATTAAGGCCTTCAAAATCATAACTCTCTTCCAAGCTTCACATTTTATACCATACTTTCGTATGGCAGTGGAGGGGAAATGATTAATAATTAATATTGAAAAGTTTACCTGTAGAATATTTTTTATTCTCCTTTATAACTCCTACTTTCATTTCTATATTTAAGACCCTTATTATCTGTGTCTTGAGATATTGCAGTAATTTCATACTTGTTCACCTTGCCTTTAATATTGTCCCCTTTCAATGTATTTACCTAACTTTATCTAACTAGATAATTCCATTTGGGAGCAATTTGGCCTATTCTAAACTTTTATAAAATATTTCAATGATTCAGCTTTGCTTTTATTTATTTATTTTTATTTATTTATTTTTAAAGATTTTATTTATTTACTTGACAGAGAGACAGCCAGCGAGAGAGGGAACACAAGCAAGGGGAATGGGAGAGGAAGAAGCAGGCTTCCAGCAGAGAAGCCTGATGTAGGGCTCAATCCCACAATGCCAGGATCACGCCCTGAGCCCAAGACAGACGCTTAATGACTGAGCCACCCAGGCACCCCTCAGCTTTGCTTTTAGAAAAATATATATGATCTTTATGACAGAATTCAAGGACTTTCAAAATCTAGTCTCTATGTATTTCTTTATACTCCTATCCTGAAATAGCTTTCTAAATATATTATGTCAAATCATGGTTTTTCATTAAGTACTCTTTTGGTGGTATTGTTTTTTCTACTTTATTTGGTGAATTTTGTTTATATTTTAAGACTCAATTCAAGCATTATATCCTATAAGAAATTTCTCTAAATTTCTTGTTTTAGCTGAGTAGCCTTCCTTTGAGTTCTCCTTGGCAAGGGAGTTCTCCTTGGCATAAGTTAGAAGAAATAAATATTTATTTCTTAACTTATGCCATTTAGAAATAATCTGTTTAGGTTTGCTCCTTCATTAGTAGAAAATAATTTCCTTAAAGTCCAAACTTTCTTTGCCTAGTTCAGTACAGGGCACAGTGCAGGGTAATATTAAATTACAAACTGTGACAGTGGCTTCCAGGAAGATAGAATAGACATACTTTTCCCTATTCATCCTACTATGTACACGTGAAAAATCAGAACATCATATATGAAATAATCATAAAAAGACTCTGAAAGGTGGAGAGAAGGCTGATGGGATAATGATACAAGGAATGACACAGTGGTGAGTATCCTTTTTGGAGGGCTTTATTTTGCCTCATATATCTCAGACATGGGTGGAATAAGATGGCAACCCCAAAACACCAATAAGCACAGACAAAAAAATAAATAAAAAGCACCCTAAAAACCTTGTAAATCTGTTCTCTCTAGTGAAAGGACTGGGGAAGGAGATTAGTAAGACAGAAAACTTTTATCAATAACTGCTCTATTTCAGCCAAACACCACAGAAAAACTGCCCTCCCCCCAATTTTGCCAGCAAAAAACCAAGTAGAGAGCTGAGTTATCCACCCTTGTCAGATTGCAATGAGGTGGCCTAATCCCCCATTCTACATGCAGAGATATTAGAGAAAGATTACCAGCGGAGTGGGTCTTTTACCCTACTGAGCAGTAATATCCCCCCTCCCAACTCCGGGTAGTGTAAGTAGACACCATAAGAGACTGGGCTTTTATTACCACCAATTCCTATCAAAATACCAGTACAATCTTTTATAGTTATAAACAAGATTTTTCTAAAATTTGTTTGGAAAAGGCAAAACAACCATTTTGAAACACAATTTTCAAAATAAAATATAATGTGCGGTGAATCACTCTATCAGAATTTAGGACATATGATATAGCTACAGTAATCAAGACTGTGTGTTATTGGTAGAAGGATATATGCAGATATCAATGGAACAGAAGAGAAAACCCAGAAATAGCCCCCCAAAAGTATGGCCAGGTGATTTTCACAAAGATACAATGTAATTCAATGGAGAAAGGATAGACTTTTAAATAAATGGTGCTGGAACAATAGGAAATCTCTAAGCAAAAAGATGAACTTCACCCTAAAATCTTACCAATTTTATAGAAATTAACTCAAAATGGATCATAGACTTAAATGAAATATGTAAAACTTTAAAACTTTTAGAAAAAAGCAGGAGAAATTCTTCAGGACCAAGCTAATAGACAAAAAGTTCTTAGACAAACACAATCCATAAAAGTTTAAAAAAAATTTATAACTTGGACTTTATAAGAATTAAAATTTATTTTCTGTGAAAGCCCCTTTTAAGAGAATGAGAAATCAAGCAACAGAAGGGGGGGAGGAAATATCTGCAAACAACATTTCCGATAAAGGAATCATAACTAGTTTATATAAAGAACTCTAAAAACTCACTAGTTAGAAGCAAAAAATCCGATCATAAAATAGACAAAGCACATGAAGAGACATTTCAGTGTAGAAGAGATAAAATGGCAATACACACAAGAAAAGGTGTAACTCAGCGTAACTAACCTAAGAAAATGCAGATTATGACTATAATAAGAAATCACTATATACCTATTAGAACAGCTAAAAAAAATTGTTAATGTGACAATAGCAATTTCTGGTAAAGATATAGCTACTCTGGAAAACAATTTGGCAATGTATTAAGAAAACAAACACAACTAAATATATATTTACTACATGACCCAGAGATTGTACTTCTGGACATTATCCCAGATAAATAAAAATTTATATCTACACAGAAACCTGTAAATGAATGTTCATAGCAGCAAATAACCAAAACCTGGAAAACGAAAACATCCCTTCATAGGTGCAGTGGTTGAACAGACGACGGTACCCCCATATCATGAAATACTACTCAGTAATAAAAGGGAATAAACTTCTGATAAACACAATTTGGATGGGTCTCCAGCGCATTATGCTGAGAAAAACAGGGACAACGAAAACTAAACTATGGTGTACTTTCTGTTTCAATTTGCATAACATTTTTGAAATGACAAAATTATAGAAATGGAAAACAGTTTAATGATTGCCCTGGGTTAGGGATGGTGGCAGGAGGGCAATGCGGCGACTATAAAGGGTAGCGTGAGGGAGATCTTTACGCCATTGAAGCAGCTCTGGATCCTGACGGAACTGGTGATTACACACATTTACACGACTCAAATGGCATAGAACCACACACTTTGTCCCAATGCCAAATTCCTGGTTTTGATTTTGTACTATAATTCTGTCAGACGCAGCCTAGAGGAAACAGCAGCGGGTACGAAGGGTACGCGGGTCCTCCTGGTGTTACCTTTGCCACAACCTGTGACTCTATGTGAAGTGCAAGCGCCTGGACAGTTGCCTGTTGGATTGGAAGGCAGGTGCCTCACATTTAGTTTTTCAAAGACAACTATCTGGAACAAACGCACTGCCAGCTACGTGACTAGATAAAAGAGCCAGGCTGCCCTACCTCTGAAGTTTCTTTTGTTCCGAGAGCGCTGGTTTGACTGCTTGTTTTTCCCTCCCCCGCCCCTTCTGGCGCGTTACTTCCCGGCTTTAATTTTCGCGCTTCTGTTTGAAAGTCACCAATGAACTTAAAGCCCGCGAAACAGAAACCACAGGCTCCCACCCTCCGCCCCAGCAAAAGCAGAACTGAGGCGCATGCTCTTCTGCCCCACCTGCGACCTCGCGGAGTGCTGAGAATCCTTCCAGAACATGCGAGTAATAAACCTTGTTTTTTTCTGGACGTTTCCTGACGATTATTGCTGAAGTGGGGCTTGCAGTCATAATAAGAAACACAATAGCGTGGGGCGCCTGGGTGGCTGGGTTGGTCAAGGGTCTGCCCTGGACTCACGGTCCTGGGATTGAGTCTCATCTCGGGCTCCCTGCTCAGTGGAGAGCCTGCTTCTCCGTCTCTCTGGCTGCTGCTCTGTTTTCTCGTGCTCTCTGTCAAATAAATAAATAAAAAATATATATATAAAAAAAAAAGAAAAGAAAAAGAAACATAATAGCGGATCCAGCCACACGCCTGACTCCCTGAGGGGAAATGTTTGCGGGGGCTCCACCTGGGCACATGAGTGTCTTCAGGCATTTCTAGCTGATTATCCATTATCCAGGGGCAGAGAGTGGCACAAAACATGATGACTATTTCAATATAAAAAACTAAAACATACGAATTAAAAAAACATTTTCAGACAGAGAAACGTAAATACTGTTTGATAAATATTGTTTGATCTCACATGTATGTGAAATCTGAAGAAAACTCGGAAGATTGGTGGTGGTTGGGGTGGAGTGGGGGAGGGGAGGGAATGGAAAAAAAGAAATGAAGGTGGTCCAAGGGTACAAACTTGTGGTTATGAGTAGGTTTCAGGGCTTTAATATACAGCTTTGCTGCCTACAGTGAATACTGAATTGTATACTTGAAAGTTGTTGAGTTAATCTTAAAAGTTCTCACCATATGGTGATATTGGTAACATACATATATGTTTTATATATATATATATATGTATATATATATCAAAACAAGTTGTACACTTTAAGTTGACGTTATTTATGCTGATGATACCTCAGTAGTGCTGCTGAAAAAATTTTGGTGAATCTGTGAAGGTAGGTTGTGGGTAAATGTGGTAATGAAATGAGTGAAGTAAACAGAATGCCTCAAGGCCATTTTCATGTAGATCTTGCTTGTTTGAAAGATATGCAGATCTCAAAGCTGAATTTGGTGGAAATGAAATTATTTATGCTTATACGGGTAGACTCAGTATGAGATGGGGAGATCAAAGGCAAAGCCAGCTACTGAACATCTTGGAGGTGTGTGTTAAGGACACGACACTGAGCTGTCTACTCACTGCCAGTTGCTGTTGAAAGTGGTCGTTCATTAAGGAGTAGACCATCTGGGCAGATGCCTGGCACCAGTCTACCAGAATGCTAAGCCATCACTGGAATATGTTTAAAATGCTAAGCCAGTTAATAGAGTTTCTTATAGGCACATATTAACATAACTGGCAGAAAGTAAGTTCTTTCTGTTCTAATTAAAGTAGCGATTTAAAACTTGGTAAATTATCTGTAAGTATTTTGGGGATCAATGTCTTCATGTTGCGTGTTGTAATTAAAGGGCCACATTACTAAATCAGAAAGAAGCTTGATTGTAGTTATGATCTTGGCAGTTACAGCCAGCCGAAATTCTGGAATTGAATTTAAAATGTGTGGCATAATATTATTCGTGGTGAATGGGTGACTTATTTTATAAAATCTAAATTTTATACAAATTAATATTCCTCTAAAAATATTGCCAAGTTTAGAAAGCTAAATTTGAAAAAGAGAAGGAACAACTCAAGTCCAAAATATTTTGTGAAATTAGAAATCTGAAAAATATGTTTAAACATCTTTAATCCCAGTATAAACCAGAGTCCAAGTAGTTATGCCTCTGAATCATTTTCCGTTTTTTGCAAATAAAAAGAAGTTGATACTAATTGAATATACTACATTTTTACTTGTTTTTCTCACAGGGCATCAAAGAGCAAAGAATATAATTCATAAATAACAGCATTCTAAAATTTTTCAAGGGGTGTTCTTAATTATTAATAAATGTTAAAGAACTTCCATTTTTATTCTTTCATACTTATACCAAATTCTCATTGTTTACACATATTATATGTACACACATGGATTTTTATTTTTTGTTTTCATACAAATATAATCATACTTTATAAACAAATCTACTTTATTAACAATGTATAAACAATAACAATATATAATGGATATGCCTACAAATTAATTAATAGAAATTTAATTCTATTCTCTCTTATACTTATTTTTGTTATGCATATATTCATAAATTTTGTATTATGTGTGAGAATATGGGTATATACACATAGACACGAACATGTACATACATGTGTAATAATTCTATTACTAGTCTTGGGAAGCTATAGTATTTTCTAGACAGAAAATCCTTTTTTCTCTTTTTCTGCTAAAGGCACCCTCACCAATTGTTTTGGCACAAGTATTTCATATCAGAGAATATCAGGTGGAACATGTTTTACATCACGTGTGTTAGTTAAACAAGCGATAGGGATAAAGAGGTACAGCATCTTCTTAAATACTTTAACCTATTTGACTCTTTGAAGCACGCTTGTAGTCTTTATGTTGTCATAAAGCTCCTTTTCTGAGCTATATCTATTTTTAAGTGCAATTAAAATGCAAGATAATAATGGACTCCCAAAAGTTTCAAAATTGGTGAAAAAATAATGTAATATTGGTGCTTAATAATCTTGAAATTGAATAAACACACGGAAGAGAAAATACTGACTGAAATTGAATGAATAAACCCAACAAACCCCAGGATTTAGGGTGGGATTAGTTTGTGGGGGAGGGGCAGATAACATGTTACAAATATCCCATCTGTTGGTGGAAGGAAAGAGGAGAATTAGGACATTAAAATCCTGGGTTTCTTGGAGGTTTTTTTGTTTTGTTTTTTATTTATTTATTTTTTAAGATTTTATTTATTTATTTGACAGAGAGAGAGACAGCCAGTGAGAGAGGGAACACAAGCAGGGGGAGTGGGAGAGGAAGAAGCAGGCTCCTAGCAGAGGAGCCTGACATGGGGCTGGATCCCAGAATGCCAGGATCACGCCCTGAGCCAAAGGCAGACGCTTAAGGACTGAGCCACCCAGGCGCCCCTGTTTTGTTTTTTAAAAATGAAGGAAGATATGGATGAACTTGCAGAGAAAATATCTGGCATTTTGTTTCTCTACAAATTAGAGACATAAATATGTAAACGTGAGAAACAGAAAAAAGATAATACCATTAACAAAATGGAAATGTAGATATAGGATATAGGATAGGGAACACATAGCTCTTCATCACTTGAATCTCAGGTAGAGAGAGGCTTCTCAGGAGAAAGTATGACTCCTCATTTTTAGCAAAATCAGTCTATCTGTGGTAGTATAGCAAAACAAAAGACTGTCTTTATCCACTAACACGTAAGCCATGTGAAGTCATTGTGTGTGTGTGTGTGTGTGTGTGTGTGTGTGTGTGTACTTAGGAACTACAGTGCTTAGAACATGCTGTTGTGTAGTGGTATCCAAATATACTTCTTTAATCAACAAAGTGTGTTTTTTTTCTTGTATTTAATTTACTGTGTTTTAATTTTTCTGTTTTCTCAAAACTCACCCCCAGTAGATTTGATTGTATCTTTTTTGTTCTTTATAAAGTATCTTATGTACATCTTTCATAAGTCTTTGTTTTGTTGTGCAGAATCAATACTATATTTCCCAGCTTCCCTCAGCACTATAACTGACTATGTACTACATTATCAGCACTAAGCGGTAATGGCAGCCCAAGAAATTCTCTCTCAAGAATTTGAAATCACTGGCCCAGAGTCAGTAGCCTTTATTATTCATTTATGTGACATAGAAACTCTGTCTTGGGACATTTTTTAAATTTCATTTTCTGAGATTTTCAGATGAATCTACTTAATGTAATCCTAACAAATGTAACATCACTTCTCCAGGTTCTGTATCTTAGTGTGCATGAGAAATGCTGCCCAGGTATGAAAACAGACATATGAAAGTTGAAATTCCAAAAAGTTAAAATAATATGTCATGTTTATTTTTTGTAATATACCATGTCTTTTAAATATCAGCATGTTTACCATTTATATTAATAGGTGAATATTTTGTTCCTATTCCTACTCAGTACATGTGAATGCAAATGCACGCATATTGGTTAGAAATGTGCCAAGGGACAGCCTCACAATGTGCTTATATGTTTTTGTTTGACATGTACATTTTTATTCTGAAGTAAGGAGGTATTTGGCAGTAAATTATCCCCATGATAGCAGTTTAAAGCAACTGCATTTTGAACAAGAGGAAGGTGAAACATGCCAGGATGTGTTTCTTCTGCTCAGAGTAGATATACAGTACATAAATATTCACACAAAGGCACTGTAGGGCAATGAAAACCCTGAACCCATCTCTCTCCCTAAGAACCCATCTCTCTCCCTTTCCCCTACTTAGTACCACTATATCAAGAAAACAGAAATGAAATCTAAACTAGAGACAAATCAGCAGCAACTAAGAATTTAGATTTCATAGATTATCAGAGACTTACATAGATAAAAACAGATCCTTGATGCAGATCAAAGGCCAGACCTTCTATTGCCAAGAACCCTAAGAACCCATCTCTCTCCCTTTCCCCTACTTAGTACCACTATATCAAGAAAACAGAAATGAAATCTAAACTAGAGACAAATCAGCAGCAATTCTAAGAATTTAGATTTCATAGATTATCAGAGACTTACATAGATAAAAACAGATCCTTGATGCAGATCAAAGGCCAGACCTTCTATTGCCAAGAACCCTAAGAACCCATCTCTCTCCCTTTCCCCTACTTAGTACCACTATATCAAGAAAACAGAAATGAAATCTAAACTAGAGACAAATCAGCAGCAATTCTAAGAATTTAGATTTCATAGATTATCAGAGACTTACATAGATAAAAACAGATCCTTGATGCAGATCAAAGGCCAGACCTTCTATTGCCAAGAACCCTAAGAACCCATCTCTCTCCCTTTCCCCTACTTAGTACCACTATATCAAGAAAACAGAAATGAAATCTAAACTAGAGACAAATCAGCAGCAATTCTAAGAATTTAGATTTCAGAGATTATCAGAGACTTACATAGATAAAAACAGATCCTTGATGCAGATCAAAGGCCAGACCTTCTATTGCCAATTAATTGAAAGCTATCTACCATTTTTGTTGGTCCTTGATATATCCTATATTTGGCATACTATGAATCTCATATACTAGAAGCTGAGAGTTGGAGACATGAGAAAAATGATGTACATTTTCAATATTGCCCATATTTAAGACTCCTGTGTTCCACTTATGCAACTGCTGATTTACAGGAAAACGTTGCATTGACATGGACATGAAAACTGGTCCAGATAAAACAGTATAGAATTTTCCTTAACCTAGATTTATAAAACCCTAGTCAGCCATTGGGATTTTGTTTTCACTTGCAAGGCAATACCTTTTACTCTGCAAATTCTATTATGACTGATGGCCACATTAAAAACAATCAAAAAACTGCTTGGTCTTCAAAGATTTCCAAATGCTGACACTAGGTAACTTAGGGTAGGTGAGGATGTGGTGCCCACTGATGTAGTTCACAGGAAGCCACAATCAAATATCACGAAACTATTAATATATTTTTATGGCATAATTATTGTAACCCAAAGTTGTTAATGTGCAGAAATAATAAAAAATATGTTATGGACAGCGTAATGCAGAATGTTTCAGCAGCATTTAGTTTGTACCAAAGTACCTTAAGGCCGGCTGTTGTGAATCAATTACCAAAACAAATTCCATGGAATTCAGCCTACTCTATATGTCATGGATTTTTCAAATATGTTACTTTATAATTATTTCATTATTGAATAGTAACTTAAGACTGGTGGTAATAAAATGGCATAAAATTTTAGTCATATTTTTCTGGATCAAAAATGTCAATATTAGAATTAGCTCCATCTATTAAAGAAAGATAAATAATAGGTAATAAACAATGTTAACTTTATATTATACTGGAAATGAACTTCCTATTTCTATTAGAGAATCTGAAAGGACTAGTTTTGTATTTAAATAGATAGCAGATGTTAACTAGAGTTATTGTTGTGGTCATTTGCAGTATTTACAAATATCAAATCATTGCGTGATATATCTGAAAGTAATATAATGTTGTAAATGAAATATACTTCAATAAAAAAAAGAAAAAAATTGACATTTTGATTAAGTTTTCTAAGATTTTTGCATATTTAAAATTTTCATCTTAATGTTACCACAGATAAATGGAATTTCTAAGAAATTAGTTCATGTAGACACTAGAGCTTGATTAAATATCAAGGCAGTTTCAGTAACTCATATACATGCATATTTTGTGTGTGTGCATATGTGCACTGCCTGTGAGTTTTTCTCATAGTACTGCCTAACTGTTTTTTGAAAAGTATGTTGTTGGATCACTTGGAAGCCTGAGAGAAAGGATAGTGAGATGAGTACAAATCTACTGGCTTTAGTAGAAGTATAAAATTGCATATCCTATTTGAGCTTTTGTTTGTTTTTTAGAGACCATATTTAACCATTGTTTATTTTGTTAAATTCTATTGTGTAGCATAAATAAATGAATATAGTTTTAAAAGCTGACCATATAGTTAATGTTAACTACACAAATCTGATAGAAGAGGGTAAACAGCATACTCTGAGCTAACTTTCTATTAATATATAAGAATAGTATGTGCTTTGGGCTATGTTTTTATGCACATCTTTTGAAAATTCACATCTGAATAAACTCACATCTTGTTCTAAGCTTCCACCATCACGATCAAAAATACAATTCTAGGTGTTCTGTGGGAATTATGAAAAAGTGTAGCAGCAGCATATGCAGTCTATCCCCAAATTACTACCAACCCCCACCAACGTGTTGATAGGTTGAACTTTTATGACTTGGAACATATAAATAATGCTATTCATGGTGGTTTGGTTTCAGGCCAGTCTTCAAATCCAGTTAACCCAAAATGTAATTTAAAAATTGATTCTAATCTCCATATGTAATTATATTTTTATGGGAAAATAAATCAGTATGTCTTTCTCACTGAAGCACTAATGTCATACTTGTTACTCTTTTACTTCTTTAGACTTTTAACTTTTGAAAAGGGTTTGTAAACACTCTACTGGTGTAGTAGATTATTTTTGCAGCAAATATTACTTAGCCCCCAGCACTGCCCCCTCCATGGGAAGATTATACTTCCTTATCTCTTGACTTTGAGCTCAGTCATGTGAGTTGCTTTGGTCAGTGGATGCATTTCACACAGAAACTTTAAATCTGCTTGGGCTATTGCCCTTGCTGTCCTGGGTGTTTGCCTTTGTCATAGGGAGACCATGCCTTGAGAAGCCCCTGCCCCAGGACAGAAAATGTAGAGCAAAGGCTCCACAGGCAACCCTTAGATGTGGGAATGAAAAATAGGTTATCATTTCCCACTGGCATTTCGTGGTAATTTGTATATGTTAACTATTGTTTCGGTAATTCTTCATAACAACCACCTACAAGTCTGTGGAGGTATCTCAAAAGGAGACTCAAAGGTTAAAAAAAAATGCTACAAGATTTATGTCACAGTTAAACTGAGAGCATAAAATTTTGCATATGAAGGAGATGACACTCTAAATTTTATCATGTAAATCAGTCCTGTTAAAAAAAACAAAACAGGCGTCTTGGGTGGCTCAGTTGGTTGAGAGTCCCAACTCTTGGTTTCGGCTCAGGTCATGATCTCAGGGTTATGAGATCCAGCCCTGTGTCAGGTTCCATTCTCAGTGGGGAGTCTTCTTGAGATTTTCTCCCTCTCCCTCTGTCCCCCCCATAGTCTCTCTCCCTCTAAAATAAATAAATCTTTTTTTTAAAGATTTTATTTATTTATTTGACAGAGATAGAGACAGCCAGCGAGAGAGGGAACACAAGCAGGGGGAGTGGAAGAGGAAGAAGCAGGCTCATAGCAGAGGAGCCTGATGTGGGGCTCGATCCCATAATGCCAGGGTCACACGCTGAGCCGAAGGCAGACGCCTAACCGCTGTGCTACCCAGGCGCCCCTAAAATAAATAAATCTTTAAAAACAATTTTAAAAAAAGTAGTATGTTTAAAAAGTGAGACATTTTTTGAAAATACCTCTCTTACTCACACTCCCTTGCCATAATTGGTTCTACTTCGAATAACCCAGGGAAAGAAGAATAATGGTAGAAAATTAATGATGGACATTTAAAAACCTTGACCAATGATAACAAAATCAACAAAGGATTTAACATTAGCAACATAATATTGGAAAAACAAAGAAACAGAGACTCTGAAAACTGTCAAAATATTAAAAATCATACTTGATAGGAGATAAGAGAATTTTTGGCAGTATGAGGTCTGGACAGGTGTCAGGGACAAGAGGAATTAGGGAAATATTCTAAAATTACAGAGGAGAATATATTATTAGTGCTTGAAAAGCAAGGAAAACAGTATAACTTTGTGTCATGCCAGGAGAACCTGAGAAAGATCTATCGCCGGATGAGTAAGCTTAAGAATGGTTCCCCATCACCAGAGGTAAATATCCTTAGTCACAAATAAGCTCTTTAATAGTAAGGATAAAAACAGAAAGAAGGTATATTGGGGTATTCTTGATAGCATGTAAGGAATGCCTGGAGTAACATGCTAGCTGTTGGCCTGTTTATTTCTGTCCTAATATTTCTGTTAAAATGGTTCTTCTTCAAACCACATTCAGATAACTGAGACAGAGTTGCCCTTGGTTTTCATGAGCAAGTTACCCATTTCCTTGATTGCTAATCATCACCAACATTCAGTATGTTTAAAGGTGAACTGATGGAGTAAGCATGCTTATTTTAAGGTTTGATGTGGATATTTATTCAGATGTTACACAGCTGAAAGCCAATAGTAAGGATAAAAACAGAAAGAAGGTATATTGGGGTATTCTTGATAGCATGTAAGGAATGCCTGGAGTAACAAGGTGCTAGCTGTTGGCCTGTTTATTTCTGTCCTAATATTTCTGTTAAAATGGTTCTTCTTCAAACCACATTCAGATAACTGAGACAGAGTTGCCCTTGGTTTTCATGAGCAAGTTACCCATTTCCTTGATTGCTAATCATCACCAACATTCAGTATGTTTAAAGGTGAACTGATGGAGTAAGCATGCTTATTTTAAGGTTTGATGTGGATATTTATTCAGATGTTACACAGCTGAAAGCCAAAGGAGCATAAAACAGAACATCCCTAAGGAATTGTGGGAAAAGGTGATTGCTGACAGTTAGGCAAATAGCCGCAGGTAACTTGTCTTAATCTTTGTTTTTGCCTAGACATAATACATGGATTCTTATTTATCAGTCAATATTTTCTCAGGAGGATTCATACTAAAAAACAAATTTCATCTAATATTGCTTTTTTACCATTTATTAAAATCTGCTTCAAAATTCAAGCATTCTTTCAAATAAAAATTCACACCTCAGGCATTCTTCAGCTTTTCCCTAAATTTTTATTTCTAGGCTAGGATTGAGGAAATAAGAAAAAATCTTAACTTGCATAGATGAATGCACAGAAAGTTGTAAAATGTAGTTTTACATGTCCACAATTTAGATTCCACATACAAGTGAGAGCATAGAGTATTTGTCTTTCTCTGACTTATTTCACTTATTGTAACACCCTCAGTCTCCATCCATGTTGTTGCAAATGGCAAGGTTTCATTCTTTTTTTATTAATGAATAATATTCCATTTTGTGTGTGTGTGTGTGTGTATATATATCACATTGTCTTTACCTATTCAACTGTCAGGGGACACTTAGATTGCTTCTGTATCTCTGCTATTGTAAATAATACCACAATGAACATCAGGTTGCATATATCTTTTTGAGTTAGTGTTTTGGTTTCTTCAGATAAATATCCATAAGTGGAATTGCTGAATCATATGGTAGTTCTATTTTTAATTTTTTGAGGAACCTCCATACTGTTTTGTATAGTGGGTGCACACACCAATTTACATTCCTACCAACAGTGCACAAGGGTTCCCTTTTCTCCACATCCTCTTCAGGATTTGTTATCTCTTGAATTTTTGGTAATAGCCATTCTAACAGGTATGAGGTGATAGCCCATTGTGGTTTTGATGGGCATTTTTCTGATGATTCATGATGTTGAACATCTTTTCATGTACCTGTTAGCCATCCATGTCTTCTTTGGATAAGTGTCTACTTAAATCCTCTGTTCATTTTTTAATTAGATTAATTTTTTTTTTTAAATTTGCTCTTGTGCTGTGTGTGTTCTTATATATTTTGGATATTAACCCCTTATCAGGCATGAGGTTTGTAAATATTTTCTCCTGTTCTGTAGGTTGCCTTTTCATTTTGAGGATTATTTTTTTATTTTTTATTTTTGCTGTGCACAATTTTTTTGTTTAATGTAGTTCCATTTGTTAATTTTTGCTTTTGTTAGGTGTCAGATCCAAAAAAATTGTTGCTAAGACTAATGTCAAGAAGCTTTTTGCCTATATTTTCTTTTAGTATTTCTGTGATTTCAGGTTTTATATTCAAGTCTGTAATCCATTTTGACTTAATTTTTGTGTGTGGTATAAGACAGTGGTCAAGTTTCATTCTTATGCATGTGGCTGTCTGGTTTAACCAAAACCATTTATAAGAGACTTTTCTTTCCCTATTGTATATTCTTGGGTCCTTTAGTCTTAAGTTAATTGACCATCTATGTGTACATTTGTATCTGGGCTCTCTAGTCTGTTCCATTGATCTATGTGTCTGTTTTTATGGCAATAGCACACTGTTTTGATTACTATAGCTTTGTAAAAACAGTTTTAAATCAGGTGGTATGATGCTCCCTGAGTGGTGAGAGTGAGCATGTTTATTTTGTTCCTGTTCTTAGAGGAAATGCTTTTAGCTCTTCACTATTGAGGATGATGTTAGCTGTAGGCTGTACTATAATTTTTCATCTTCAGTGCAAACCAGCAAAATAGATATTATTTCCCCCTGTTCTACAGGTGAGGAAACTGATGCTCATTAAGACTAAAAAACTTTGAGAAGTTTATTTGTTTTTCATAATTCTGTAAAACATGCTGCTTAAATAGAAGCTAAGGCTATCTGCTTCAAAGGTTTTTTTTTTCCTTTCTTTCTAATGGTAATGCTATCATTTCTATTAGCTTTTATTGGTTTTAGGTGCTTTTTGAGTTTTTAAACATTTGCTGAGTCATAAGAAGGTGAAATTTGTATCTTTTTTCAGCATTAATGAGATATAATTGACCTATAACATTGTGTAAGTTTAAGGTGTCAACATGTTGATATAATACACTTTTATATATTGTAATACGAAGGGTAAAAACTTCCAGTTAGAAGATGAGTAAGTTCTGCAGATCTAATGTATAGTATTGTAATGATAATCAACAGTACTATATCATATACTTGAAAGCTGCTAAGAGGGTAGATCTAAAATTTTCTCACCACAGAAAAGAAATTATAATTATACTATATGATGGGAGGTGTTAGCTAATTTTGTATTTTGTATTTTATTAAACATTTTCCCTTTCTTGCCATGTCACATTAGAACATTCAAAACTGTGTTAATAATGGTGCAAACATCTTTCTTTCTCTATTACAGACACCAGTGGATTATGTCACTCCTCTGCTTGCCACCCATAAAGACTCTTTTACAGTAAAAATCTCAACTCTTTGCTTTGATTCTGAGACCCTACATAAAGAAATTGCACTACATTAATACAATATACTACGGTTAAGTAGTAAGAAGGACGAACTATCGGTTCATGTAACATGTCTGAATTTCATATGTGTTATCTAAATGAAGTCATATCTGGCTTCTAGATACATGTTTCATCTTGTCTCTCTCATCCTTTTCCTTGTCTACCATGCCGAACACTTACTGACTTCTTTTAAGTTGCTCATACACACCATGCTCTTTCATGCCACCTACGGTTTCTGCATCTTCAATAATCCTATCCATTTTTTCTGTGCATACCTTGTTTTCTCTTTTTTCCCCCCAGCTTTACTGTCACATGGTTAGAGAATTCTTCCCTCACCTCACCAGCCCAACTATTCTACCATATGACTCTCTATTAAATCTATCTACATTGTAATAATTTTTCAGTAATGAAGATTAAAATGATATAAAGATTCTATATGGTCACACATTCTAAAATATTTGAAGATTTTTTTTTTCTAAATTAAGGGGTGATTTAATTTCTCTCTTCTTTTGAATATAGGTTCCCAAGTCAGGCTGTAGAATCACTTGAAAAATATCAATTAGGCACTTAAGTAATACCTAGACACATGTCAGAAATAAGAAAAATAGCTGCATTAAGCACTGGAACAGATAGAATGTTATATACACTATTTTGAAAAATATCAATCTAAGCCTCTAACCTAACACTTTCAGAAGCATGGTAAAGAAAATTATATAAAGGAGTGACTATCAAACATTAACATACATCAGTATCACCATTGAAAATACTGATTTCTGGGCTCAACTCTCAGAGATTCTGATTCAGAGGGTCTGGTGTAGGGCTGAATTTTAGCTTTTGTAATACATACCTAGTTAATACTGATGCTGCTGGTCTGTGGACCACACATTGTGAATGACTGTAATGCAGGAAACACTGGGGGTGGGGACAGAGAGGGATAAGGGGAAGTACTGGATTCTGACTTCAGGTAGCAGGGAGAGGAAGCCAGTATTTGGCGACTGAGGAGGCCACAGGGCCAGAGGAATTGAAATTCCAAGATTAATTTTTGACCCAGAATTTTTGTTTCTGAAATGTTTAAAACAATGAATGAATGAACTAATAAAATTTCCACTCATGAAAATATATTATTTGAGATACAGTCAAGGAACCGTAGTGTATTTGACTGCAAAATGTGTAACAAAATACTTCCTGACCAATATTAGATTTAATCAATTTACAACACATTTCAAAGAATTACATAATCATTCACATCTGACTGCATGTGTGGAATGCTCTAAAGAACCCCATCAAAATTTAATTTGAATCCAGTGTTTGAGCAAATCTGGTTTAAATAATTTTTCTGTGGATAAGGGACAGCTTCCTTTCCACTTTTGTATGTGTTGTTATTTAAAAGCCCTACCTCTGTCCCTGAAAAGGTAGAATGGAAAGTGCATGAAATTGGAGTAGAAATTCATGACCTCTATTTTCTTGCAGGGATTTTTTTGTAGGTTAACAAGATTTTCACTTACTGCATGTTTGATATCTTTTGATGAGAGAAGCTATATAAATATCAAATATTATTCTAGGCAAAGGGTTCATTAGTTCCTTATTTTCCATTAATTTTGCCAAAACCAAATTGGCACTGTATGCAATTCTACAGAATGTTTGGCAACCACTTGTTTTCTGTCAAAGTCATGTCAATATACAGATGGATTCCATTTTCACAGGAACTTAAATAAAGTGATATTCAAGATTAAAATTTGGGATGAAATAACTATTAATGTGTGAAATGCCTTAAGGAATTTATGCAGTAATGCAGACTGTGATGAAATGCAATAAAAGCTAACTAAATTATGAAACTACTCAGGAAAATAGATGGAGTTGAATATGTTATTATGATGACCATTGGCAGTCTCATGTAATCACACTATACCAATAGCAAAGGGAATATTTTTAAATTTAAAATTACACAATGAGTAAATCTGGCCAGAAATAACTCCTAATGTTGATATAAAGAAATTACATCTCCCTTGGGAAAAGTGATGTTTGTTACTGTCTGAGCACATCATAAAACTCTAATGCTACATTGTGAAAAATTGTGTGTGTGTGAGTGAATGTGCACAAAGGTGAAATATTGAGGGTCATGAAAGAGACCCTGTGAAAGTAGACTATCTTGGCTATATGGCCCATGAGCAGCTTGATATTTCACAGGACTGAGTGTTGGTTACTCTTATATGCTTTAGAATTATCTGAGATTAATGATTTAATCATATCTAATAAGAGGAACTTAACTAGGGGGTCTTTACAAAGAGACACAAACTATTCTTACTTCAGTCTTTAGATTAGTTTATTGATAGCAAACCCTGTGTTCCTATGGAACTTAGTGGAAATTAGTTTGTATTCTATTAGGGAAGGCACATAATTAAAAAAAAATATATATATATAATATGTGAAATACATGTTAAATATACAATAAGAATATGAAATGTATTGACAGGGTCATGGCTTTATAGACAAGTTGGAGCTGTTTAGGTAATAGAGTTTGAGATGATGCCATTTTAAGAGAGATATCAAAGCAAGTGTCTCTGAGGGAGTAATATTTGAGCAGAGATCTGAAAGTGGGCAACAACCTATGGGAAGAGAGTTCCAGTTTGAAAAAATAAGGGTACATGAATACAAACATACTTGTTATTTTTAAGGAACATCAGTAAAGCCAGAGGAATACATGGAGGGAAACTATGGCCTGGGACAGACACATCATGAAGGCATGAAGCAGATCATGTTAGCCTTATAAAAATTTATATTTTAATCTAAATTGAATGTAAATCCATTAGGACATTTTGAGCAGGAAAATGACATGATCTGACTCATTTATAAGTAAGGGATAAATTCTATCTGAATGTGAAAGTTTGCAGATTTAAGTGACTTTGGAATATAGGCACATGCTTTTGAGCCTATTAAGGTTGCTACTGTTAACCTGATGAAATATTAATTCAGAATAATATTTAAATGCATTTTAATTTAAAATGACTTACTGTATGCTAGGAATACTCTAAGTGCTTTATTCTTCCTGTGAAAAACACGTATTACATCTATGCACAGTTTTTAAAATAATGATAAAATAAACACATGCAGCTTCTATCAGGCTTATGTTAAAGTCCTAATGACCTCTTTTAGAGGCCTTTTATGTTTTTTATTAAATATATTTCTAAGAATTTTTGTGTCTCATGTTGCTATAAGTGAAACTTAAAAAATATAATACCCAATATTGCAATGCTAGCATATGGAAATGATTTATAAGTTAACCTATTATCCAGAGATTTTGCTAAATTGTTTTATTAGTTTTAGTCATCTTTGTAGTTTCTTTAGGATTACCTATATGAAGAATCTTTTCATCTGAAAATATAGTTTAATTTCTCACGTTCTAATCTTCATGCATTTTATTCTTTTTTATATCTTCTTGCACTGGATATTACCTCCAAAAATGTTGTAGCGGTAAGAGCAGACATTCTTACCTGTTTTCCTGATCCTAGGGGGAATTTGTCCATGTTTATCACTAAGTAGGTTAGGAGTATGGCTCTATAGATGTTCTTTATCAGATGGAAAAGGTTCGCTTCTGTCATGTTTCTAAGAATTTTCATCATGAATAAATATTTAATCTAGCACATGTGTTTCTTCATCACATCAAGATGATCTTAATGTAGGTCTCCTTTCATTGTCTTCTTCCTTAAATGTGGGTCAGATTTTCCTGGTTTTTGTAATTTTGAATTGTATTCTGTATACTGTGAATGCTATGTTATGAAGGCTCTAAATTCTATTTTGCTCTTTGATACTGAAGAGCCTTGATTTTCATTTGTTTGTTTATCTTATTCAGCAATACTTGGCTCTATCCAAAATGAAAGCTCCATCTCTTAGGTGGAAGCTTAATTCTTAATTCAATTTTTTTTTAAATTCATTCTCAGAAGGAGTGTATCTAGTACATTTGTAGTTCAGAAGTGAGTCAGATATTTAGGAAGAATTTGTGCACAACATACAGGGTTCCCAAATAGTGTTTCTCTTTTTTTTAGGGATTCAAACCTCATTTTTCAGCAGATACAGATGCCTTACACTCTGCTTCTGATTCTTCAGGACAGAAAGTCTGTGGGTTTTCCATTAGTGCTTTATGCCTTACACAATGCACTGACTTTAGCCAGCCCTCATGCTGAAAGCTGGAAAAATGTGTAACTATATCTGTGCCACTTCCTACTTTTGAATATTGACTCATCTTCAGAATCTGCCTTGCCTTCAGATGTTGTAAGTTTGTGTATTTGTGCACTTTTTTTTTGAGTTTAATTTGCTGTGACATCATTGAGTTCTGCAAGATCTACTTAGCTAGAAAATAAGCAAAATTCTTCATCTTCTTACTTTTAACCTATCTGAATTTTTCAATACAGGAAAATTTTGTATAGACAGTGCTTAATCTTTGAAGGTCTGAAACTATTCCTTTTCTTCAAAACCTTGCTTGACAAATTTAGCTAAGTATTACAACTATGTAGGCAGTTATTTCTTCTACTGTAATTTGAAAATATCACTAAAATTTCAACTGGCCTATCTCAATTTGCAGATGACTTGATCCTTTACATAGAAAATCCCAAAGGGGCACCTGGGTGGCTCAGTTGGTTAAGCATCCGAGTCTTGATCTCAGCTCAGGTCTTGATCTCAGGGTCGTGGGTTCAAGCCCAGTGTGGAGCCTACTTGGAAAAAAAAAAAGAAAAAGAAAAGAAAATCCTAAAGAATCTACAAACCAACAAAACCTAAAGCAAAACTATGAGAAATAATAAATTCAGCAAAGTTTCGGGGACAAGATCAATATAAAAATTGTTTTTATATACCAGCAATGATCAATAAAACAGGAAATTAAGAGAGCAAATCTATTTATAAAAGTATCCAAAATAATCATATGCCTAGGAATGAATTTAATGGAGGAATAAATTTAATGCAAAAAAATTATATACTGAAAACTATAAAACAGTGCTGAAAGGAATTAAAGACTTAGATGAAATGGAAAGACATTCTGCATTCATGGATTAGAAGACAATGTTATTGAGAAGTCAAAACTACCCAATGATCTATAGATTTCATACAATCCATACTAGAATTCCCAATGGCTAATTCTATGGATGTGGAAAAGTAGATCCTGAAATTCACATGGAATTGTGAGGAACCCAGATTTACCAAAATGATCCTGAAAAAGAAGAACAAAGTTGGAAGTCTCACAATTTCTGATTTCAAAAATTTGCTACAAAGCTACTGCAGTAAATACAGTGTAATACTGGTATAATGATAAACATTTAAACCAATGGAGTGGAATTGGGAGTTCTGAAATAAACTACATCTATAATCCTATGATGCTGGTCAAGTTGCCAAAGCCATATAATGGGGAAAGAATAATCTCCCCAATAAAAGATAATGGGATGACTGGGTATCCATAGGTGATAACATGAAGTTGTATGCTTATTTCACAACATATACAAAAAACAGCTCAAAATAGATCAATGGTCTAAATAAAAGAGCTGAGGAGAGGAAATGAAGAGGGACTGCTGAATAGGGACAGAGTTTTCCTTTGGGATGATGAAATATCTTGAAACTAGAGAGAGATAGTGGTTGTACAATGTAAATGAACTAAATGCCACTGAACTGTATGCTTTACAATGGTTAATTTTATGTTAGGTGAATTCACCTAAAAAATTACACTGCTATTATTTTTTACAGATGGACAAAAATTCAAGATTTACAACATGTTCTGTTGGAAAGGCTTGTGGGGAAACAGGTGCTCTCATATGCTGCTGATGGCAATGCAAAACAGCACAAACCCCATTGAGGGGAATTTGGCAACAGCTAGCAAAATTGCATGTGTATTAGCCCACTTCTAAGAATAGCTTCCATAGATGCAGTGGTGAAAAGACCAAATGATGTATGTGCAAGTCTATTCAGTGGAACTCTTTGTAATAGCAAAATAGTAGAAACAGGGTAAATGTCTATCAGTAGGGACTGGTGGAATAAGCCAGGTTTCATTCACAATGGGTGGCTCTGTGTCTGTAGGAAAGACTGAGGAAGATCAATTCACTGCTGTGAAGAGATTGCTGGGGTGGGTTGTTCCATGAAAAAAGCAAGATGAATGTCCAGAATAGACAAACCTACAGAGACAAATCTATAGAGATTAGTGTTTGGCTATGGCTGGGAGGAAAAGGCATAGGAGATAGGGAGGTAAGGAGTTTCTTTTTCAGTAATAAAATTAAATGGTGATGAGTGTACAACTCTGAAAATACTAAAATCCATCGAGTTGTACATTTAAATGGGTGAACTTTATAGTATGTGAATTATATCTCAATAAAGTTGTTACAGAAAAAGAGAAGTGATAGAATTGGCACATGGATATGGAAATCTATCGAATGGCATATGTTAGGTCATTGAGCTACAGTAAATTAATAGTCCAGAGGCAATAGTTCAGGTTAATGGAGATTTTCATAAAATATTGTTACTTGGAGAGACCTCCAGAATGGGGGCAGGGGTGAGGAGGAAGTGATTTCCAATCTAGGTTAAAATAACACATAGTTCCGGGAAATAATTTCTGAGATAAAGCAAGGAATGCTTCCTCATTTAGAAGGCCAAGAACCAAACTATTGGAAGCGAAGTGAAATGGGCCTAGAGAGTTGTTTTAGAGCTCTTTCTTACCTGAAGAAAAAAAATTTTCAAACTGGCTCATGAAGTGTCAGAAAAGCAAATGGAAATACAGCAGCCAAAAGTGTAAGTAAGCTGATCTGGTATCTAATCTTGCCAGGACTAGTTATAGAGGAATTATAAGAAAAGTCTAGAAGAATTCCACAGGAGAGCATTAAAAATAGGATTTGGGAAGGAGTCTAGGAAAGGAATAGTTTCTTTGGCCAGGCTCTCTTTGTTTATGCGTATCGGATTCTTTCATGTTAGCTGGAAATTCCTGTAGAATGGGTCATTGTACACTTTTCACAGTCAGAATGCGGGAGGAAAATGAGAAAACCAAGGAGAAAACCAGTGGCATAAAAGGAGGAGGTAACGGAAGGGAGCAAGCTATATTCGTGGAGGCTGTAAGGTGTCAGGTGACAAGATAAGTAGACAAAAAGTAGTTGATTATAAATTAGCCCAACCAGAATAATTTTGCAGTGATTTAAAAGCAATTAAAGAGTCACATCATCACATTAAAATCACTTTAATGTTCAACTTGTCTGTCACCTGTCAAAACAAGTTTTTTTTAAAAAAATAGCTCTTATGTAAAATATTTCATAGTAAATTTCATAGTAAATTTAAGAACATTCAATCCTTGATTATATTTGTATAAGTAAAGGACATATGAATAAAATGAGTCCTACAGATAATTTGATCCTTTTTTTGTAGTATATGCTGAAAATTGAATATTTGTGGAGTTATTGCTCTGATTAAAATTTACTTACGCACCTTAATATTCCAAAGACTGGATAATAAATATACAGAGAAATGACTCACGCTTAATCTAGCAAACTAGATTTCTTGATTTAAGAGGTTTATGTCATGGACTTTTGAAATGGTGTTTTTAAAGGACACCTAATACTGATAGGGAAAGCTGGTTTAGAAAAAATTAACAGTTTTTTTTTTCTTCCCCCTTCCCTTGGCCGATATCGAATTCAGTGCATTTAAAAACAAAGTGGGAATTTACTTGAATGTTAAACATAGGAGACTTTATGTTTGGTAATCATAGAAAATAGTTTTCTTATTTCCTCAACTTACTTTCTCCCCAGAACATTTTAGATGCTTCCCAATTGTTAATTCATATACTTATATCCAAGATGTAATAGATTATTATAGTTCTTTGTTGATTTTAAATCTGAAGTGTGGATTCAAGGATTCAACTCTAATACTAGTTTAGTTTCTTTTGGCATTTTATCTTTTCAAATGTTATCCAAATGGAACAAAAATGTTCTCTAACAACTCATGGGAGAAAAAAGGGAGAAAAAATATTTTTGATGGTTTGTTCAATCTTTTAAATTTTGTTCTCATTTTTACTCCTATATAGAGACAATCTAAAAGCTATATTTTAAATCTAAGGAAAGAAATCCCAAATGCCAGGGACCAAGAGATTTATTTATTTAATTTGTGGTGTTTGAAAATTATAATGTGGAGTTCATGATTATAGTTTTGGAGTTCTGGAGGCAATTACTTTTTATAAACAAAGTATTATTTCATTATTGTTATTTTATGTTATTATAGTTCAAGAAAGTTGTCTCAGCAATTTGCATTTTTAAGTAAAATATTGTTCTTCATTTTCTAAATATTTTTTGTGTATCGATTATGTGCAATTACTATTCTAAGCATTGAAGATGAATGGTAAGTCATTGAGCTGTATTTTACCTCCATCTTCAGGTCTCACTTAAGAGTCATCTTTCCTGTAAAAACTTCCCAAGTATTCTAGTCCACACTGATCTTTTTTTTTCTTTCTTCCATCTAAGTTTATGTTAACATTAGTCATTTGGATTCATCAATCAATTAAATAGTTATTTGTTGAGTGCTGACAATATTCCATGAACATAAAGCAGATATGATATTTGATTATGTATTCTTTTATATTTCTCGTTTATTATATACATGTATGTATTGTCAAGAAAACCTTGAAGATTATATCATTTTAATTTGTTTTCTCACAGAATTGGGCACAAAATAGGAACGTAATAAATATATCTTGAATTGACTAAATTATGTATATGACTAAATTATGTATATGATAAACTTAGGATAAACAGTTGTTAACTTGTCATCTTATGATCAATAACCCTATTAATTGGGTGATGGGCCTTCTTTTTATTTATTTATTCTTTTTCTGTTTTAAGTAGGCCCCACACCCAGCATGGAGCCCAAAGTGGGCCTTAACTCATGACCCTGAGAGCAAGACCTGAGCTGAAATCAAGAGTCAGATGCTTAACCGACTGAGCCACTCATGTGCCCCTGGGTGATGGGCCTTCTTAATGTTAAACATTTTTGGGGCTCCTGGGTGGCTCAGATGGCTAAGATTCTGCCTTCGGCTCAGGTCATGATCTCCAGGTCCTGGGATTGAGCCCCATGTCAGGCTCCCAGCTCAGTGGGGAGTTTGCTTCTCCCTCTGCCTCTGCCTCTCCCCCTGCTTGTGCTCTCTCTCTCAAATAAGTAAACAAAGTCTTCTAAAAAATTATTAAACATTTTCATCGTGCCTGACCTAGGAAGGAAGGAAGGAAGGAAGAAGGAAGGAAGGAAGGAAAGAAGGAAGGAAGGAAATGAATGCTAAGCCAAAACACCCAGCCCCTCCCACCGTACCCAGCCCCTCCCACCTTACTGCCATGATTACAGATTCAGTTAAATAAGAAATTAAAGAAACGTAATTTCAGGTGAGGAACAGAATGCTGTCAACTTTTAAAAGGGAAACTGATCTATTGTGGATGTAATGTCATGGATAAATTTTTTGAATATGTTAGTTAACATCTAAAAGAAGAGTAGGAGTTAATAAAATGAATAAATGAAGGGAGCTCACATTTTAGAAATGTGGGAAGTTCCAAGGGAAAGTGGGAGAAGAATGGCTGCAAATAACTGAAAAGAAGTCAGTATTGTCCCCATTTTGATTGAAGACTTAAAGTGACATATTATTTGAGAGTATCTTAAAGTGACTTTGTAAGTATCTCATTGCTAATCAGATAGAAGTATGCATATTCAAACCTGGTCTGTCTGATGCTAAATCTCCTGATGATAGAGATAAATCCAAAATTTAAACACAGTATGGAAGAATTGTCATGATCTGGCCCTAGCTTTCCTTTCAATCTAATGTTCCATTCCGTCTCATGTAAACTGCATTTCAAAACAAATGATATGGTAAAATCTTAGAATCCCCTAAGAACCTGGCAAAACATCTTGCTCTCTAGTAGGAACTCAATAAATATTTATTGAATTTTCATTAACATTTCCATTGCCATAATAATGCAGTTTGAACTGTAAAAAGGAAAAACCAAAATGGGTAATGCTTATCAAATAAAAAAGCAGACAAGTGTTTGTTTTTGTTATTTGAGAATAAAATACAACTTAGCCAAAGTAGCATGATAGTCTGTGACAACTGTTGCAAAACAGAGGAGTTAGTTCTCAGTAAAATTTTAATTAATCCCTGAGTGAAAGAAATATAGTATCAAATATGTACAGTTATTTGAAATATTTTAAGTTTTTGTTTTCATAAGCACTTATAATTTATGTCACTTTGCTTGGCTTTACATAGCTTATAAGATGGCTTCAATGTTAAGTCTTTTTGGAACCTGGTAGACTATGAATAAATAAAACAATAAATTTTTTCATCTCAGAAACTCATCTCCTCATTGTTTGAAATTGTGTCATTTGCTTTGTAGAGTCAATTTATAATGGAAAATTGTCATATGAATTAATAAACTAAATACCCTTTCAATTATGCACACAAAATTATGTTACTAAATACAAAATATGTATCCTAATTATAAAATACAGTTGAGCTATTACTTGAGATACTTTACTCTGGTAAGTTTCTAATGAAATTCTAAAGCCAAATGGTTAGTAGTTTTATTATTATGATATGACTTACATTCTTGGTGTCTTGTGGTTTCATTATTTTCTATGTTGTGACTCCAAAACATTTATGCCTTCTAACCAATTATCTAACTCTAAGCCCAGTCCATTGAGGGAGAAATCTGTGGCAAAGCTCCGGCTGACTAAAATAATAACTTCTACTTTATGTTTCACCATGATGCGGAAAGAGTTTTTATTATTCCTGGGCTGGTAGAGGGAGTTAAGGTGGGGGCTCCTCAGCGATGGCGTACTAAGTGCATTAAATCAATTTCTTAATCAAACTCTATAACAATCTTTTGAGGGATGAATTCTTCTTCTATTTAATATGAAGAAAGTGGCATGCCTCTAGTCACACAGCAGTAAGAAGTACTGGACTGTTTTTCTCCTGTAGTTTTCAGGTCCATGTGGTTGGAATCTTCTGAGTTAACCTTTAAGCTGTATAACTTTGAAAGGAGGTAGACCCACTGATTGCAATTTTATTTTGAGAAAGCTGAAAGGAGCACTGACACTTCCATCTTCCAGCTGTGTAAACTTGGGAAATTTACATAATCTTCATGAGCTTCAGTTTCATTTTCTATAAAATGAGAATAATAGCAATTATCTTTTGAGGTTATTGGGATAAATAAATGACATAAAGTGTATAAACCTTATTGCCCAGTGCCTGGCACTGAATCACTTTTGCTGTTGCTAATTCTAATGACAGAAACACTGAAAGTAGTAACCTAATCAGAAATTGAGGCTCTTTCCTAGCGGCCTGTGTTTAGGTGAGTTGTCGTTAATTGAATCCTCTGTATAACTAGAATAAACTTACTACCTCTAGGAATTTTTGTAAAGGTTAAAACTGATAATGTATATAGTGCTCCTGACAGAGTGTCTGACATATTGTGAGGTCTTAACATATATTTATATGTTACTCTTCTCTTTGTGAATTACCTTAGCTACAATTTTAATGTGTAGGAAATGGGACCATTGAAAGATGCAGGGACCACCAACCGAGTCTGAAAATCTTTATGAGTTTTTAAATCTCTGTGAAACACTATTTGGGTAACGGTGTTTGGGTTGGGAGAGATACTCTATGGTGCCAAGTTGCAAGTGTACAATTTATGTGGTTTTTCAGATTAATATGTTCTAAAGGAACTTGGCTACTAACATGGTAATTCTGCTTTTAAAAGTTTAACAACATTACATAGTGAAATCAGAACCTCTGTTTTCAATGTCTAATTTTACAACCTTTTAAAATATAGCTTTTTAAATTAATTTTAGCCAGAGCAAATACTTAAAATATATAGACTTACTTAAGTAACTCTTTAAGCATATTAAACAACTATCTATTAAATTAGCCTCAATGAAACTTTAGTTATATTAAACAACTTTAATATTGAATATGACATTTATTTTTTTGTCTCTTTGTAAGGTCCTGTCAATTACAAAGAGAGATCTGTGAGAACACTGCATATAATGTAAACATTAATGTGATCAGCCACAATGAAATCAATTTTGGTGGACAACTCTAAGAATTTGGTGATAAAAAAAAATCAAACATTATATAATTTAAAAAAAGATTTTTAAATCATTATTTCTATAAAATGGATTCCTAAATATTTTTATCATTTGAAAATATTTTCATTTAGTAGTAATTTACATTTTATCATTTTAACTTTACTTTTATATCATTTCATTGAATCATATCCAGGTCTGAAGCATTTCTAAGATTTCTAGAAAATAATCCAAATGTTCTAGATTATGAACATCTTATATCTGAACAGTGGGATTCCAACATATGTTCTTTTAACTCTATTCAACTATATATGATCACTTTCTTATATATATTTTTGAATTCTTAGAATTTGCACATGAATTTTGCTAAATACTACAAGTTAACTTACATATTTATATAAAATAACACTCAACAGCTTAGACTTTTTTATACTTTAAGGGTAATTTATAAAATTATGAAGGGAATTTTGACCATATGTGCCATACATATTCATTTTTTTAAAAGATTTTATTTATTTATTCATTTGACAGAGATAGAGACAGCCAGTGAGAGAGAGAACACAAGCAGGGGGAGTGGGAGAGGAAGAAGCAGGCTCATAGCGGAAGAGCCTGGATGTGGGGCTCAATCCCATAATGCCAGGATCACGCCCTGAGCCAAAGGCAGACGCTTAACTGCTGTGCCACCCAGGCGCCCCCATACATATTCATTTTTGAACATAACTTATAATAAAATGAGGTCCCTCTGGATTTGAATTTAACATTTGTGTAAAACAACATAATATTTGATTAACATTTACTCAGTGTCCTACACTTCAGAAAAAATTAAGTTTTTCAATAATATAAGAAGGAGTAACAATTATTTGTTTTAGCTATGTGATATTTTTTTCTGTTATAGTGTTGATTTTAAGAGTACCAAACCAGAGGACTTTAAGACATTTCTAAATTAATAGCAAGCTGATTTAACATTAAAACCTTCTCATTGATAGGTTTAACTATTCTTTGTAAATTAAAATACCATGGAAACAACTAAAATATTTATAAACATATTAACATCAAATATAAAATTATCAATAAGATTAAATTATACTCCCATCACAGTTCAAAATATTTCTGTTGGGTAGAAATAATTCAGTCAGTCATCACAGAAGAGTACTGCATGCCAATGGTTTTTTAGACAGTGAAGCTACGACAGTGAACAAAACAGAAAAAAAAAATTCATAGCTCATGGGGGCTTTCATTTAATAGGAAAATCAGGCAAAACCAAGGTAGATAGTTAATGGTATGGGAAATGGTGATATGTTACAGAGCAAAAAATAAGAGGGATTTTGGAAGGAGGTTGGGGAGCTGCGTAGAAAGAAGTATTGGTTTTACAAAATTAATTATAGAGTAGTCAGAAAAGATTGCATTGAGAAAGCCATTTTATTAAAGATCTGAAGGCAGAAAGGAAGTAAGTCATGCAAATATATGAGGAAAGAACATTGGGTACAGGAAACAGAAGTGCAAATGGCTTCAAGCATAGAACAGTTAAGAGGTCGGAGTGAGCGAAGAGGATAGTAGTAAGTTTGAAAAACAAGACAACATGCCCAAAATGGAGTTGCTTATGCTAAACCTTATGTCACCAAACTGCACCAATCCTTAGCCCTTGGCTAGTCTGTTGTTCCAGTCTAGGGCTTAGAAACACAATTTGTATCCTAATGCCCTGTTATGAGCTAGTGAGTTTTGCATTAGCATAGCTCATGGCTAAAATTTTAAAAGCTGTAAGATTTCTGTGTCTCTCTATAGGTCAATTTATGATTATGTATATGTTCTAGATCTGTTTTTTCCCTCTACCTCTGGATGGCATTGCCAAAGTTAATTTTTAAAGAGCTCTATTTAATTGGCTTAAAGACAAACATTTATATAAATCAAGTATACACTTAGAAGATATAGAAATGTTTTTCAAGTTCACATAATCTTGGGTAACATTTGGTAGAATAAAAGTTTAACTTTATTGGTTTAGTTAAGACAAGCATGTCTTTAGAGTTATCAGCATTAAATATAATACTTTAATTTTACTTAGGTTTAGTATAAATCAAATAAGCTCATGTTATCTCTGTTACAGAATTTGTGAACAAGAAAGAGAATTTTAGTTTATGGTTAAGCTGTTTAATGCCTCATGAAATTTTCATTGTAACCTAAACATAGCTGTTAAGAACAAGTGAATAGATGAAAGTGAAAGTTTATAGAAACTTAAAGCAATAATTATGCTTTATTGTATGTCTACTTAAAAATAGTTTCTAAATCTTTAGTAACTTAAAAGCTTAAAGTTATACTGATATAAGTTTAGTGATATTTGTTGACTATCTACATAATTTCCAAATACAATGCAATATTGATATGTTAATTACTGAACATAGGTTTATCTACTTTTGGCTTGCATTTACAAAGGAACTAAAGATAATTGGGTGTATTAATAAACATGTTTTGGGCCACAATGAAAAATTTACTGAGGAAAAATATACTTCTAGAAATTATAAAATATATTTATAAATTTGCCAGTCAATAGAATGTTAGTGTTAATAGTCCACAATTGCTTGTTTCTTAGTTTTCACTAGGAATAAAGCATTCTAATCAATGTATGTACTTAAATCTCCTTTAACTAATAAGGATGAGAGGAAACAACTGTGTATGAAAGGTAGGTAAGGAAAGACTGGTTGTTCCACAAAGAGAAAAAGAAAAAGGGAAAAAAAAAGACAAAATCTGAATGCATATAAAAAAGTTGTAGAAAGTTTCTGGAAAAGAATCTTGCCAAAGGAATTTTATGTGTGGTCAAGCTGGCTAAGATTAGAATAGATTTATTGAATTTTTAAAAGAATGAATTTTAGTATCTAAAGTATACTGGTGTAAAATTAGAATTTGGGTTTCTCCTTATTAACAGGACAAAGGTTTTTGTTTGTTTGTTTAACCTTTTGAGTAATCTACCTGGAAAGCAAAGAATTTTTGACTTACCAAATAACCTATTGTGCTTCATGTCATCTGTGAGTTTTTCAACCTGAGCAACTTAGACAATTGTAAAGATGGAGAAGAAATAGATTTACAGGGTGTGTGTGTGTATGGTGGTTGATGGGGTGTGATCAGAAGCTCAGTTTTTGGTATGTTGATTTGATAATCTTATTAGACATTCAAGGAGAGATGCCAAGTAACTAAGTTAGTTACATAAGCTAGATGAGCAGTTAACTATGGGCTCAAGGTATCAATCTAGGAGTTATCAGAATATTTAAAACCATTTATGATTTTACCAAAGATTTCATTGACATTAGAATGTAGATGAAAAGAAATTCAAAGAAATAAACTTTGGGCCCTCCAACTTTTAGAGTTTGGGGGTAAACAGAGGATTGAGAAGGAGCCCCTAGAAATATAGGAGAAAAACCATGACACAATGGATTATAGGACACTTGATGAAGATAGGGAGTGGAAATGAATGATCAACTAGAGCCTATTGGGCAGGTAGAATGAGAATAGAAAACTGATTTTAATCTAAACCTTTAGTTTAGAATGGCTGAATTCAAATGAATCTTATGTTATTCGACCAAAAAAAAAAAAAAAAGTAAATCTTACAAATTAGAAAGTAAGTGCAATAGTTAATTGTATTTTCCAATACTGACCAGATAATTGCAAAAGGTCGGGACCATGTCCAAGAATACCGAATAACTAATTCTCAGTCTACTAATATAGAAATGAAATTTTCTGGCATTTGGAGAAAGAAGACATTGTTCCTGGACCTTTTAAATAGGTCTGAGACAGAAATACTTACATTTTGGTAGATTTGTGCTATACTTATTACATCATCTGCTTTTTGTTTTATTGATTTTTTTTCTTTTGGTATTTTCCCTGAAATTTCAGTTAAACTCAGAAGTGTAGAGCCTCGCGGTGTACTGAAAAATTTCCCTTTGCCCTCTTAATTAAATCTGAAGTTCACCAGCCTCCTTTCAGTCATTTGACCTCCTTTATTCTTTGCTTTAGTTTTACTGAGACCATCATTTTGAGAGGTATAGCTAGTAGTTGTATAATATGATTAAATCTCTAGCCAACTGGCATTTAAATCTTAGACTGCTAGGCACATTACTTAACTTTCTAATCTTTAACATGCTTTTGTAAAAGAAAAGAAAATCCTTTTTGCCACACCAAGGCTCTCTCATTGTTTAGTTTCATCATGTGATTAGCTCTGACCAGTGAGTTGTTAGAAGAAGTGTGACTCGTCCAAGCTAAAGCATTTAATTGCCAATACAAGGTTGTCTAGGGCTTTCCTTATTCTTGTACATTAATGAAACTTTGAGATGGTGGTTACTTCATCAATCTGGGTTCCTGAGAAACTATGATGAACAGAGTACTGTCTCCCTTAGTTTGAGATAGTGTTTTTGTTTTTTGTCTCTTTAAAGCATAGTATGATCCAGTGAATCTTGGCTGAAACAATCCTGTAGGAAATTGTCTTTCAAAATTCTGCTTCCAAAGGTTTTAGATTCAAAAGGATCTAGGAATCAGTGGTCAATTGACAGGCCATAGTAGTGTTGGCTTTTGTAACTTAGAGTAATTGTTAAGTGTATTTTCATGTTTCTAATTTTTATTATGAAATACAGGGTTGTTTATAAAATTTTTTTAAATTAAAAAGTATGAAATTAACAAATTTTAAATAAAACCATCACTGATAGTCCCAATGTATAATGTTCAGTAATTATTTTAATCTTTTTAATATTTCAAATCATTAATATATTACTTTAGAGTTATAGTAAAATATTCATAATAGCTCATCTTTTTTGAGCATTGATTTACCTCCTAACCACTGTTCAAAGACCTTAATGTGCATTAATTCATTATGTTCACAATAATCTGTAAGGCAATTACACTCTCCATATAATGGCTGAAAAAACAAGAGGCAAAGAATAACTTGCTCAAGATCACCCTATTAGTAGTTTGTGGGATATGGTTTATGGAAGCAGTTTGTAGCAGGACCCAGAAAGTCCAATAAGACTTGTACTCAATCACTAGACTAGATTTATGTGAGATTAAATATTTCTTATTCATGTCATTTTAGATGTTTCATCATTTGACATTTGGCTGCTATTGGGGATTATATTCTTTCCAATATTTTGTATGAGTAATTTTGAGATATATATTGGGCAAATTTTCTTACTTATAGTTCAGAGTATTTCTATGACTTTGGTGCCTAGAAGTGTCTGTTTTGGCTTAAAGAACATAAACATTCTTTGTCATCTTGAATAAAAATTTCATGGTGATTTTTTAAAAATTTGTATTATTATTATTTTTAAAGACTTTATTTATTTATTAACAGAGAGACAGCCAGCGAGAGAGGGAACACAGGCAGGGGAAGTGGGAGAGGAAGAAGCAGGCTCCCAGCGGGGGAGCCTGATGTGGGGCTCGATCCCAGGATCACGCCCTGAGCCGAAGGCAGATGCTTAATGACTGAGCCACCCAGGTGCCCCCCAAAATTTGTTGCATTAAACAACTGTGAGCAATATATGAAAAAGTGCCCATTGAATGGACATGGTTATAAATCCAGCCCAGAATCATGGGTAAGTAATAGTCTAAGATGGACTAAGGCTCTCAACTTTGACACGAGAAATATGTGAAGGACATAATATTGGATTACACAATTTTTTAAATCTGCTTACCACATGTCCAAAATCTACTTTCTAGACACCTGCCTATAAGATAACTCATATTTTGGTTTCACATTGGCTTGAGCATATGTTAAATAACGGTGTCCAGTAACAGTGTTACTTGATAAGAAAATAAGCCAAATAAATGAAAAACCCTGTGCAGCATTGTATCAGAGCAAAAGGGAATGTCACACTGCTCAATTTTAAATTAAGAGGACAAATTAGACTCATAATATGGTAGATAAGTGCAAAAGCATGAAGAAAATGTTTACCAGATTGAAAAAACAAAGGAGAACAAATTAACCTAATCCAGGAACGAATAACAGAATTACTATGCTTCTTTTGTTAAGCGTTAATTTTTCATGGGCTTTAAAAGGATTTGACTTATTTCTTGTAGTTATAGAATGTACAAAATCCATTGCCAGTAACACTCATTATTATGCACAGTGAACCTGGTGTGTTAGCAATGAAATGAAACATGTTTAAAAGTAAAAAGCAATACTGAAAGAATTCTCTGCACCCTTTTCATTTGCATTGCAAGTAGATTCTGAGAGGTAATCAGAGGTTTTCTAGAAGAAAGAAAATAGCACATTTTTTCCCCTGCTTTTTCCAAAGGTACTAAAGAGCCCTTGCCTTCAAAGTTACAGTGTTGTTTACATGACTTCCTTTTTATGACTCTACAATTATTCTGATTTATTCTGAAACAGTGGACAAAGAGAAAAAAATAATTTAAAGATCTTGAGATTGTTTTGTAGCTTTTATATTTAAGAGGACAGTGTGTCCCAGTCAGTGTCTATAATTAAGTCTTGGCTGTCTAACTGTGACAAGTCACTTAAATTTTCTGATTCTAGGTTATATGTAAAAAACTTGGTAGTAGTCCTAACTATTCTATTAAAAGGGTTGTTGTGAGGTTGTGAGCTTTGAATGAGCAAGTATATGTGATGCGTAAACCCTAACAATCATGTTAGATACAAAAAAATGTGAAGTACTCTAAGAAACTCATATTTAGTACATGTTTATTAAATCTCTTCCCCATACTAATCTGCTGTATAATTAGATTTTTAAAATTCTATTCATAGCTTGATCTGAAGGGCTTTTTATAATCTTTTAGGCCACATTGCTTTTGTTAATCTCTGTGACTTTAAGGGTCACCCAATGTACATACCCAGTAGATAGTTGAAGTAAATAGATAGGCGTTCAGGATACTCACAATTGGAACCCAGTGTTACACTCAATCTTCAGTAATAATAATTATTAGATTTAGCCATCTGATACCTCTTATCCATTTCTGCTGCTGTGTCTTTCCTAACTCAATTTACAAATATGAAAGAAAGTAAAATTTTAAGATAACTCACCTTTAGTAAACCTCTAAACGGCTCCTGTAAATGAAACCAACTGGTATTATACTACCAAGTGGAAGGTATTACGTTTGTTTCTGAATATTTTTAGCATGAAATATATATTTTGGAATTTAACATTAATTACCATATTAAATTATCTATTGAGATTTGTTATTTCTTTTTCAATTTGATTGTAAGTTCTTTACAAGGGATTACATTTGCATACTATTTCCCTTGGCAGTACTATAATACCATAAAAGTAATATATGATACTTAATAATTATTTTTATATATTAATCGTATTAAATATTATTTTCTGAGCTACATGTTGTCAGCAACTCTCATCTCTTTACACTCTTTTATAAATTACCTTCATTATAACTCTCTATGGTATATAACACATACTTTTAAATATAATATGATGCAAGAAAATGTCTCTTCATAAATGGAAGAGCTACACATAGTTTTCCTGTGAGACATTAATAGAGAACTATAGAGAGCATTCCTTGGAACCCCCAAATTAGGCAGACTGAATATATTGTAGATACTGAAGCTGATCTCAAGGTAATTCTACCATCTTCTAATTTGAGAAATGGATCAGGGTGGGAATAGAGCAATCAGCAGGATAATTAAGATGACTGTCATAGGATTTATGTATAATCTTGTTGAGGAGTTTTGGGATATTATTTTTAGAATTCCTTTGAAATTGAAAGGGACAGCTGGGATTCTTGACAATGAGAGAAAAAATAGATATCTGCTAGTTGGGATTAAAGGTGCCATTATATCAATTGATTCTATAAATAAATAGTAACAGAAATTCACCTCTTCTTTCTAAATGGTATTCTAATAGTATTTCTGTATAGGTAGCATGCATCTTCACTTCTGTTATAAAATATAAAAATATATCATTAAGTGGTTTAACTATATTTAGAAGTTGTTTGGACCCAAATTTGAGCCTCCATATCTAGATCAAATGTAACTATCTAAGAATATACAGATTGGTGATCCTAAATCCCAAAACTGCTCTGGGAGTAGAGATAGTTAAGAGCCATAGCCCAGTGCATGTCTACTGGGTCTCAGGCAACTTAGTATTAGCATTTAGTGTTATTCCTGCCATATGTTGGAAGGCCTTGTTATTTTATTTATTTATATATTTTTTGAGGTTTTATATTTTTAAACTTATTTTGTTTAAATTCAATTAGTTAACATGTTGTGTATCTTTAGTTTCAGATGTTGAGTTCAGTAATTTATCTGTTGCTTATAACACTCAGTGCTCATTACATCAAGTGCCCTCCTTAAGGTCCATCATGCAGATACCCTGTCCCCTCCCCTCCAGCAACCCTCAGTTTGTTTTCTATAGTTAAGGGTCTCTTACGTTTTATCTAGCTCTCTGATTTCATCTTGTTTTATTTTTCCCTCCCTCTCCCTATGATCCTCTGTTTTGTGTCTTAAATTCCACATGAATGAAACCATATGATAATTGTCTTTCTCTGATTGACTTATTTCGCTCAGTATGATACCCTCCAGTTCCATCCACATCAATGTAAATGGTAAGATTTCCTCCTTTTTTGATGGCTGAGTAATATTCCATTGTAGATATTCACTGCATCTTCTCTATCCATTCATTTGTCAATAGACATCTGGGCTCTTTCCATAGTTTGGCTATTGTGGACATTGCTCCTATAAACATTGGTGTGCAGGTGCCCCTTTGGATCACGTTTGTATCCTTTGGTAAATACCTTGTAGTGCAATTGTTGGGTCATAGGGTAGCTCTATTTTTAACTTCTTGAGGAACCTCCATACTGTTTTCCAGAATGGCTGTACCAGCTTGCCTTTGCACCAACAGTGTAAGAGGGCTCCCCCTTTTCTGCATCCTTGCCAACATTTATTGTTTCCTGCCTTATTAATTTTAGCCATTCTGACTGATGTGAGGTGGTATCATCTCATTGTCATTTTGATTTGTATTTTCCCAGTGCCAAGTGATGTTGAGCATTTTTTCATGTGTCTTTTGGCCATTTGTCTTCTTTGGAGAAATGTCTGTTTATGTCTTCTGCCCATTTCTTGATTGGATTATTTGGTTTTTGTGAGTTCGGTTTGGTAAGTTCTTTATAGGTCTCCGATACTAGCTCTTTATCTGATAATACATTTGCAAATATCTTCTCCCATTCTGTAGGTTGTCTTTTGGTTTGTTTCCTTTGCTGTGAAAAAGCTTTTTATCTTGATGAAGTCCCAATGGTTCATTTTTGCTTTTGTTTCCCTTGGCGACGTGTCTAGCAAGCAGTTGCTGTGGCCCATGCCAAAGAGGTTGCTGTCTGTGTTCTCTTCTAGGATTTTGATGGATTCCTGTCTCACATTTAGGTCTTCTATCCATTTTGAGTCTATTTTTGTGTATGATATATGAAAATGGTGCAGTTTCATTCTTCTGCATGTGACTGTCCAATATTCCCAACACCATTTGTTGAAGAGACTGTCTTTTTTCCATTGGATATTGTTCCCTGCCTTGTCAAAGATTAGTTGACCATAGAGTTGAAGGTCCATTTATGGGTTCTCTATTCTGTTCTATTGATCTATGTGTCTGTTTTTTGTGCCAGTACCATACTGTTTTGATGATTATAGCTTTGTAATACAGCTTGAAGTCCAGATTTGGTTTTCTTTTTCAACATTCCTCTGGCTATTAGGTTCTTTTCTGGTTTCATACAAATTTTAGGATTATTTGTTCCACCTCTGTGAAAAACGTCAATGGTATTTGGATAGGGATTGCATTGAATGTGTAGGTTTCTCTGGGTAGCATATGCATTTTAACAATATTTGTTTTTCCAATCCATGAGCATGGTATGTTTTTCCATTTTTCTGTCTCTTCCTCAATTTCTTTCATAAGTGTTCTGTAGTTTTCAGAGTACAGATCCTTACCTCTTTGGTTAGGTTTATTCCTAGGTATCTTACAGTTTTTGGTGTAATTATAAATGGGATCAATTCCTTAATTTCTCTTTCTTCTGTCTTATTGTTAGTATAGAAATGAAGCTGATTTCTGTGCATTGATTTTATACCCTGACACTTTGCTTAATTCCTGTATGAGATCTAGCAATTTTGGGGTGGAATATTTTGGGTTTTCCACATAAAGTATTATGTCATCTGTGAAGAGTAAGAGTTTGACTTCTTCTTTGACAATTCAGATGTCTTTCATTTCTTTTTGTTGTCTGATTGCTGAGGTTAGGACTTCTAATATTGTGTTGAACAACAGTGATGAGAGTGGACATCCCTGCCATGTTCCTAACCTTCAGGGAAAAGCTCTCAATTTTTCTTGTGGAGAATGACATTCACTGTGGGCTTTTGGTTTATGGCTTTTATGATATTGAAATATGTTCCTTCTATCCCTACACTGTGGAGAGTTTCAATCCAGAAAGAATGTTGTATTTTGTCAAGTGCTTTTTCTGCATCAATTGAGAGGATCATATGGTTCTTGGCCCTTCTTTTATTAATGTGATGTATCACATTGATTGATTTGCAGATGTTGAATCACCCTTGCAACCCAGGAATAAATCTCACTTGGTCATGGTGAATAATCCATTTTATATATTGTTGGATCCTATTGGTTAGTATCTTGGTGAGAATTTTTGCATCCATGTTCATCAATAATATTGATCTGTAATTTTCCTTTTTAGTCAAGTCATTGTCTGGATTTGGGATCAAGGTAATGCTGGCCTCATAGAAAGTCTGGAAGTTTTCCTTCCATTTCTATTTTTTGAAACAGCTTCAGAAGAGTAGGTATTAATTCTTTAAATGTTTGGTAGAATTCCCCTAGGAAGCCATCTGGTGCTGGACTCTTATTTGTTGAGAGTTTTTTGATTACTGCTTCAATATCCTTTCTGGTTTTGGTTCTGCTCAGGGTTACTATTTTTTTCTGTTTCAGTTTTGGTAGTTTACATTTTAATTCCAGTTAAATAACATATGGTGTATTATAAGTTTCAGGTGTACAATATAGTAATTTAACATTTCCATACATCACCTTGTACTCATCACAACAAATGCACTTCTTAATTTCCATCACCTATTTAACCCATCCCATTCCCCAACCTCCCCTCTGGTAACCATCAGTTCATTCTCTATAGTTAAGAATTGGTTTCTTGGTTTGCCTCTCTCTCTCTCTCTCTTTTCCCCTTTGCTCATTTGTTTTGTTTCTTACATGCCACATGTGAGTGAAGTCATTGGTATTTGTCTTTCTCTGACTGACTTATTTCACTTAGCCTAATATTCTCTTGCTCCATGCATGTTATTGCAAATGGCAAGATTTCATTCTTTTTTATGGCTGAGTAATATCCCAGTATGTGTATACATATACACCAGCTTTTCTTTATCTATTCATTGGTTTGTGAACACTAGGGCTGTTTCCATCAATTGGTTATTATTACATATTGCTGCTGTAAACTTTGGGGTGCCTGTATCCCCCCTTTTTTGGCTCTTTGATTTTAGTTTTTAGTATTTTTAATTTTTTTTTGTTTCACATTTTTATTTAAATTCCAGTTAACATACAGTGTAATATTTGCTTCAGATATAGAATTTAGTGATTCGGGGCGCCTGGGTGGTGCAGTCGTTAGGCGTCTGCCTTCGGCTCAGGGCGTGATCCCGGCGTTATGGGATTGAGCCCCACATCAGGCTCCTCTGCTATGAGCCTGCTTCTTCCTCTCCCACTCCTCTGCTGTGCTTCCTCTCTTGCTGGCTGTCTCTCTGTCATATAAATAAATAAAATCTTAAAAAAAAAAAAAAGAATTTAGTGATTCACTACTTACATGCAGCACCCAGGCTCATCACAACAAGTGCCCTCCTTAATCTCCATCCCCCATTGAACCCATTCCCCCACCGCCTTCTCTCTAGCAATACTCAGTTTGATCTCTGTAGTTAAAAGTCTCTTATGGTGGGCTTCTCTCTTCCCCCAATGTGTTTATTTGTTTTGTTTATTAATTTCCACATATGAGTGAAATCATATGGTATTTGTCTTTCTCTGACTTATTTTGCTTAGCATAATACCCTCTATCTTCATCCATGTTGTTGCAAATGCAAGATTTCATTTTTTGATGGCTGAGTAATATTCCTTTGTGTGAATACACACACACCACATCTTTTTTATCCATTCATCAGTCAGTGGACATTTGGGCTCTTTCCATAATTTGGCTATTGTTGATAATGCTGCTATAAACATCAGGGTTCGTGAGTCCCTTTGAATCAGTATTTTTTATCCTTTGGGTAAATCCGTATTAGTGCAATTGCTGAATTGTAGGGTAGTTCTATTTTTAACTCTTTGAGGAACCTCCATATTGTTTTCCAGAGTGGCTGTACCAGTTGTCATTCTCACCAATGGTGCAAGAGGGTTCCCCTTTTCCCACATCTTCACCAACACCTCCTGTTTCTTGTGTTGTTGATTTTAGCTATTCTGACAGTTGTGTGGTGATATATCATTTGATTTCTATTTCCCTGATCATCAGTGTTGTTGAGCATCTTTTCATGTGTCTGTTAGGCCTTGTTGTTTTACATAGTGACATTTCCTATGATGTTTCCCTAATATGTATTTCAAAAATCAAACAAAGTACTGTTTTATAGTACAGAAAGTAAAATTTAGATTTTGATATCTTCTCAAGAGTAGATATAGGACTTTAGAAACTTATTTCACTGTTTCATTCTGATATTCATTTGATATTCATTCAAACTGTATCTTTATGGGAAGTCTAAAAATAGTAAGACTTACATGTGTCTGCTCATGTCTTCAAGGCTCTGAATGAGAAGAATGGGGATTTTTCTTCATCAGTCATAATGTGATATGAAGTTTAGCTTGAGTCATACATTACAATAATTGATTTAATGGAATCAGAACTTTGGTTTCTTATTAGATTACATTTATGTAGAAACACGGTTAGAATTGAACTCAGTTGTTATTTTCTAATTTCATAGATTTCTCTGCTTAAAATTTTAGTGTGATTTTTATAATATTCTCCTTATAGAGTTTGAGGATAAAAATAAAATCTGATATTTCTGCTAAGTATTTTGCTTTACTATAAGTAAATATACCAGTTTAGATATTAAGTATTAAAAAAATTACAGGTGTCTATAATAATATAGATTGTCGAACAAATGAGATCCTGAATTTTACCAGAAGATAATTCAAAATTACAAGGTACCATTTAAAACACACATACACCTGGGCCTCCAAATTTTATCTGTCTGTTTCTCCAAAAATCGAACTTAAAACTTGTTCACAGGAACCCATAAATTGAACCATGTTCTTATAAAAATGCAGCATAAAAATTAGGCATCTGGGTACCTGGAACTCAAGCTGCCTTTAAACATTAAAATCAATGCTTAAATTGCTTCTAAAAGTGAATAGGAAATGAATCCTGGCTGTGAGTTTAATGTGGCCAGGAACTTTCTGCAGGTGGGATGTTGAATTATCCAGCCACTTGGTATGAAACTGGACATACTCAAGATAAATCTCAAATAGATGTCATTAAAATAACATGACCTGGGTCTTCAGTTTGATGTTTTATTTGACCATTTTCTAAAAAGGGGCAGTTAGATTGTCCTGTGCATTATTCATAGGTTGGTTATTGTAAATACATTTATGTTTGTCTCTGGCCGTATGTGTCTAAATAATGGCAAAGTAAAATTGGAAGAACAAGATTAATTTAAATTGATGAAGGGCATATACTTATTTATTTGTTTTTAATATATGAGGTTTCAGACTTGACTGAATTTTAAAGGAGTTTTATTCAGATCAATGAGATCATTCCAAAGAATACTCCACGTACTGAGTTATCTGCATTTATTTATACATAAGGAATCTGTGAATACATGTTTTTTTGGTAGTTGTCATAATTATTTAATTTTTTTATTCTATTTTAGGAATGCATTAAAATTTAAAGACACAGAGCACTAGTCTAATGGAAAAACAAGTAGAAAGTGCAAATTGTTGTACTGACCAGTCACTATGTTCATAATGCGTTAAAATGAAAACACTTCCTCTTGAAGAAATACTTCCTCTTTATAAGACTGAGGCTCATCTGGATTGCCCTCAAAATGTGAGAGAAGATACTTTTTAAGTCACACTGCAAATATCACGATTCTGATATCGAACAATTTTCTTCCTCCTACTTAGGAGAGCAGGGACTATGAGTGATGAGATTTCACATCAAAGGTCAAGGACCAATGTTCAGGTTTAGAACTCTCTCCAAAAACCAGGGAGAAAGTTTAAGAAGGGGAAGTAAATATTAATTAGCAAAACTATTACCAGAACTACTAAATCAAAATACATAGAAAGTCATGAAAGTCAAACTTTAAGAGATTCACCCTAAAGCCATGGATGAGTTGAAAAGAAAATAGATATAAGAGTAGAAAGTCCATCTTGTCTTATTCTCTGTAATGTTAAAGACCAGGTTACAGACAGGCTGGCCAGTTTTTGTTTATTTCAATTTAAGAGTCTAGATAGACCAGGTACAACTTGAGAAATCTATTATGGAAAAGAAGATTAGTGATGCTTTCAATATTTTTTATCACAACTATAGTATCAATAATAATGGTTAGAAGGGTTCTCATAGGACAGAAAGGTAATCTTCCTTTCTGTTGGTCCCTCATTTCAGTTATTGTTGTCAGTGGAACTGAGTCATTTATGTGAATTTTAAAAGTAAAAATGTGTTTTGACCATTCACCTTTATGCTTCTTTTTTCTATATGTAAATACTATAATCATATTTCATCTAGGTACACCCCAAAATATTTTGTGGATAACTGTGATTGGTGGCACTTGGTCACCGGCTTTTGGTTGTGGGGAAAAGGCAGGCTATCAAAATAAAATGGGCAAAAATGCTCCAGACAGGGAATTAAATTTGAAAACCATACTTTGAAAACAGCAGTGCAAATATAGAGACGAAAAATTCTTTTATGAATTTCAGAGTGAAAAGTATGGATGAAGTTAAAAATCAGGAAACATTCAATTACTGAAGAATAAGGAAAAATAATCAGAGGACATAATAGCATAACTGAATGAGTGTAGGCATAAGCTATAGAGATAGGAGATCAAAACTTAGCTCAACTTCTTACTAGGTATGGTATATAAACCTCAGTTTAATCACCTGAAAGATGGTATTTGTAATGTCTAATTACTGCTTGACATAAATATTAAATATAACTGCATATATAAAGTATATAATGAAATATCTTACTAAATGGATCAATTGCCTGGCAAGCAGTCAGTGAGACAGGGAGTAGAACAAGATCAAGCCAGTAGTCAGGCAAGAAATTTTTCTAAATAACTGAGATGTAAAATTCAGGGAGATGGTATGTGGGAAAGCAGTCTGATCAGTTACAAGCAAACTTTGAAATGTATTTTTCTTTATTTTATATAGCTATAGATAATTCTATTAATTTCAGTATATTTCTGCGCTTAAAATGTAGTGGATGATCAATAAATGGGCTGAGTGAATAAATGAATAAAATAGGATGTAAATAAGCACTGGACTTTAACTGAGGTCCTCAGTTCCAGATTCGGGTCAGTCACTAGATAGCTATGAGAGCTTCGGTAGGTGATCTAACCTCTGGAAGCCGTATGCTAAACTGGATTAAACAATCTTTAAAAAATGTAGCAGATTTAATTTTTCAAAGTCATAAACAAAATCTATTTTTAATTTTAGTCTTTTTTTTCCTTAACTGTGAACATATTCCCCCAAATAGTTATGGCTTAGGGCCAAGTGCCAATATTGGCAGTAAATCCCCATGGCATCATTAGATGTGCTACTTAAATAAAATAAAGTTACTAGTAATATATATAAAACATAATTTAAAAAGTGACAAAAGCACAACCAAATATGTGGGATCTTAAAGCAAATATAAATGTCATTAATGTTACCTACACCATGTTTTGTTCCTCCTAAAAAGGAAACTTGACAATGGATAAGGCAGCCACTGAGAGAGATTATCTTTCTGTTTTAAACAAAACAGCATTAATTATAGCTGTCTGTATAATTAGCCACTGTTTGGCTGAAAACAAATGATAATCCATCTGGCAGCTTGTACATTTTATGTTGTGATTGGTGAGCTTGATCATGTTAAGAAAGATTCACCAAAGTTACAAAAGAACTAGTAAATAGGAATTTAAAAACATCAAACCATAGTCGTAGCATCATATAACTTTTTTGTTATTGTTGTTATTCCTTTATTCAACAAAACATTATTGAGCACCTATTATGTTTTAGGCCATATTTTAGATGCAAGTGAGAATGTGACAGGCATGGCCCCAGAAGCCTTCATTCCAGAAAGTGATACAAGCAAGCAAACATTAAATACATAAATAAATACTAATGAATTCCAAATAACAATGAGTACAAGCCAATAATGATGTAATTGGGAATAACTAGTTACTGAGATTTATTTACCAGGTAAAGAACAGCTGAAAGAGTAAATGGCAGAATAAACATGATGATAGCTGATAAAGGCTTTTGCAGTGTGCAGCAGCAGAAAGGTGGTGGTTTGGAATTAAGTGTAGGTCAGTATAAATGGAGAAAATAAAAATACTGATGATATGTTTGGGGATATTACTGACAGGGTTTGCTCATATAGTCAATGAGGGAACTGAGAAAACAGGGAAGGAAAGCTAGGATCAACCCTAGATACTTGTCTAAAGCTTCTGGGTCTAGTTCTAATTACAAAGCTGGGGGAAACTGAGGGAGATTTCAAAGGATAAAAATAAAGGTTTTCTTGGGGAAGTTACATTAAAGTTTGAAAATCTTTTATATAGCCACTGGAGAGGTTGAGGAGACAGTTGGAGTTCTAGAAAAAGTTCAAAACTGTTGATACAGAGTTTAGAGTAGCCCATATAGTTTTGTAGCTCTGCTTATGTTGACCCTGCAGGTTTTGTACTCCTCCTCCTGGTTTGGCTTTCACAACCTGAAACATCATTGATTTTACATTTTTAAAGTATGCATTCCAAAGACTTTTCCATCACTTTCATTGGCTCTGTATCATTAACCTCAGGAAATTTACAGAACCTTTCCAATACTTAGACTGTAGTATAAAAAATGGTTTCATGCATGAATTAAACTGAAGAACATTTATGCCTGAGTCATGGGGCTTTCTCCACCCTGGAATTTTGGTTCTTTATCTGTAAGGAATAAAACTTAGAAGTGTTTTAAATTAAAAAAAAATCAACTCTGGTTGGAAAAAAGTGTCTCACGTGGAAGCACAGGAAATAGAAGAAATAAAGCAGAGATGTTCAGTTCAGCCTTTCAGGCAGCACTGTGTGCCTTTTATTGGTACCGAGAGCTGTCCACTTAGGGCTCTGTTTATATGCCATAGGATTAGATTGTATCTAAGGCCCCCACTGGGACTAACTTATGATTTTATTAAGTTATTGCCTCTGGATGGAAATATCTCCTATGGATTCTGCTGGGTCTGAATTAGTTTTAGAGTGCTGCCAATTCCAGAATTTGCAGGTGGTAACCTACACATGTGGGAACACCTGGATAGGCAGAGGTTAGAGATGGAGACAGAATCTGACAGTCAGAAATGTTCTGTGTAGTGCAGAGCAGTTGTTCTGTGATTTGAAACACATGGTACAGAATCCACAGGCTGGAAAAACTATACACTGATAATTGAAATTTCACAGTATGACATTGTGCATCTCTTATTTAGAATTACAGGCAAAGGTGCTTATCTGCATTAGTATTTTCTAAATATTAGCTGAGAAATTAACCATTTATACCTTTTACCATTCAAACTGTTTTTAATTATACAAAATGAATAATATGAATACCTGCATTATCTTCTCCAGACTTTTAAAGAGTACACATGGAATATATTTTAGCAGCATTTCCTTTAAGAATCTTAAGTCATCACTATAAGCAATAATGTTTATGTTGTGCTGTAGATAAGAAATTCTATAGATGCTAATGAGGTTTCAGAAGACCTGTTAAATTAGTATATCATTGTTGCACCAACTGTATTAATTTTTCCTCACACAAGTTTGGATTAATTTTCTTTGTTCTTGTTAGCAGATGCCCTTAGGCATAAATCAGATGCATGTATTGTTTTTACCCTTACTTTCAATATTCTCCTGAAGTAAAGGCTATCATTTCAGAGGCTATTGTAGTCAAGGTGATGATTGTTCTCTTCTCCCAATTCATTCTTAAGATTTATTGTGTACCTACTGTATGCCAGGAATTGTTCAAGGCACTTGGGACATAACAGCGGACAAAACAAAGATCTTTGCCTTATATTCTATCAGTGAAGAGAGACAGAAAACAGGTAAAAATTCATAAAATAGGTGAAATACCAAGGATGTTAGAACTTGTAATGTGCTATTTTAAAAAAGGAAAAGTAGTGGAGGATAATAGAGATTTGGAACATTGGTTGTGAGTGGTGATAAAGGAAGAGAGCAGGTTACAACACAAGATGGACCTTATTAACAAGGTGACTTGGAGCAAATATTTAAAGGAAGTGAGGGAATTAGTCATGCAGACATCTGGGAGAAGAGCCTTCCAGGCAGCAGGGAAATAGAAAATGCCTTATTTTGGGAGCATTCCTGTAACAGCACAGAGGCCAGTGTGATTGGAATGAGTAGTGTTGGGGGAATAACAGAAAGTTGAGGTCAGAGAGAGGACAGAGGACAGATGAGGCAAAATTTTGTAAGCCATTATAAGAATTTAGGTTTTTACTCAGCTTGCAATTCTCCAATTGGGACTTGACATAAACTCCACACAGCTCCTTTTCCCACCAGAGGCACCTTTACTGGCATAAATCCTGTGAAGTCATATGACCCAAGTGTCAGGTTTACTTGTACAATGGCCTGGGCTGTGGAATTCTTTCATGCTATAGAACACTCTCAAGGATGACAGCTTTTCTTGTCATTCAGTGAATGGTTGGAGAACTATCTATCACCAAGTATGAATAGGCTGCTTTCAGAACCCAGGGAAGCCTATTAGGTGTTGTACTTCCACCAGTGCTAGCAGGTGTGAGATACAATAATTTATCTTTTAAGTCAGAGGTCATGTCGCAGCATCCTGAAGATCACTAAATTCCCTAAAATGCCGCTGATATATTGGGTCCCTGAATCTTAATGGTGTTATCTCCCTTCATTCAGAGTACAGGTGTATTAATGAGACTACAGGTGACATGCCATTCCTTGCTCATTGGATCCAGTCAACATTCTATCATTGATAGAATGTCCAGGTGGTTTAGGTCCCTTTGGACTATATTATGACAGGAAGAAGAGGTGTTAACGTACCCTGGGACAAGACTGTAAATGTCTAGTACATTTTCCGTCCCAGGTAGTTGAGAACTGCTTCTGGTTCTTCTTGAGAAGTGAAGAAGAAAGTATTTGCCCGATCAATGACCCATACTATGTACCTGAGTCTTTGTTCATGTTTTTTCTAGCAAAGATTACACATCTGTTAAAGTAGCTTCAGTTGGGTTACTATATGGATAAATTTGTCATAATAGCCCATTGGTCTGTGCTATTACTCATTTTTTTATAGGAGGAGGACTGGTGGATAAAAAGGAGATGTTCCATTGACTTTTTATCGGGGCAGCTTCCTTTAAAATTGCAATTATTTATACTTGAGTTCTTTTTGTTATATTACTGTAGTGATATACTTTTTGGCTACCCATCTATCTTGTATTATCTTGCAAGGAAGATAATCTATATCATCCTTAAACAAGGGATGAAAATTAGATCACATCTGCAGATTTTCAAGATTTCCTAAGACCACATTTAGGGTCAATTCTCTTGTCAGAATCTGAAATGGAGATTTCACTCAGGTGGTTTATTGTGGAATACAGACTATTCTATAAGGAATAAGGGAAGCAGGATAGACCAGAGATAGAAGTTGAAATATGACTGAGTTGTAAGAGACGACTTAGCTGATGCTAGTAGGAACTCCAGAAATTAGATGGACCCTTTGAGTTGTCCAGAGTTCAGGCAAGAAGGTTTGGCCTCTGTACCTCTGAATTGAATATTCATTGGATGTAAATTATCACTGGAGATGGGGCATAACCTTGGCACATCAGCTCCTGTCCATTCAGATCAGGAAATTTTGGGAGAATGACCCAGCTGTGATCTCTGAGTATCAAGTACCCCTGGCATCTGGGGGAATGAGCACTTCAGTGCTGATACGGGATCTTGGCAGCAAGTAAAGTGCTCAGTACATCAACGGAGATACAAAATGCTGCTGGTGGTAAGGTAGATTTTAGAAGACAGAACTTAGTTTTAGATGTATCCACTAAGAAAGGTCTGTTTGACATTCAAATGAAGATTTGATTAGGCAGTTTGATATGAGTCCAGGTTTGGTAGAGAATTTGGACTCAAGGAAAAAGTATTTCAGTGATTTCTATGTATATGCTTCTAAGAGCCACAGGGACAATGGCTACTTAAATTCTCAGACTGTAATATTATTGTGCACCTGTTATGTGATGTCAGTCTCTCACGTTGGAATATAAACTCCATAAGTTTTTGGTTCATTATCCTATTCTTGTTTTCTGTCATAGAGTAGGAACTCAATATAATTCGGCCAAATCCTGGCCCAGTTGGAGTATACCTTTACTTCTACTCAGACATGTAATTTAAAATATATATGGATGAAATATTTTGAATTTTTTACATTATTGCATATAGAGGGGCTGCTTTTTAAAAACTACTTTAGAATTCAGAACTCTTACAGAAATAAGGGTGTTTTAGCTTACACTGAACTAAGAATTTGATGTAGCTCAATATATTTTTAAACCATTCTTGATATGATTTGGTATTTTCTACATTATAAATTTTTAGAAAAAAATTATAATACCTAAATGTATGTATAGTAAGCATGTTGAAAGAAATTGTAATAATCTTTACTAACTAGGAAAGGCTATTTATGTACTTTAGTAATTTTGAAAAAAGAATATGAACCATATAATTTTTAGCAATAATTTATCAGCAAACATAAGCAAGCCTTTTTCATCTGTAGCTTACCCATTTTTTTTTTAAGATTTTATTTATTTATTTGACAGATGAAGAGACAGTGAAAGAGGGAACACAAGCAAGGGGAGTGGGAGAGGGAGAAGCAGGCTTCCCGCTGAGCAGGTAGCCTGATGCGGGGCTCAATCCCAGGACCCTGGGATCATGACCTGAGCCGAAGGCAGACACTTAACGACTGAGCCACCCAGGGACCCCTGTAGCTTACTCATTTTTGAAGAAGAATTTTATCAAATTCTATGACTTGATACACTATAAGCACATTGTAGGAGTTAGGCCATTTTACTGTTCTCTCTAAAAATTAAACATCTTTATTTTGAATAGATTAAATTTAAAGAAACTGCATTATTCTCCAAGATAAGTAATAAAAGGAAGTAGGGCATGCTTTTCATTGGTTTCCTCAAAAGTTATTAATTTCCAATTTATGAAGAGCCCTCCTAAATTACAGCTCATATAATAAAGATACTATATTTAGAGATCAATGACTTGGCAAGAGAATAAACTATTAAAAATGCAGTCTGTATGTATTTTCAGAGTTAATCATTAGTATAAAAATTTGAGGAGTTATGAAATTGGTGGACTATGACTGTTTACCAGGCTATAATGATAGTGTAGATACAATGATAGTTAAGAGCAAAAACTCTGTATTGAATCATTTAGCATGGAAAATAGTACATATAATGTTTTTTAAATACAGAGCAAAGTTATGAGTCATACAAAATAGACTAGCTCAAGATATATAAAAGGTTAAAGGTTTCTGTTAGAATACCATTCTGACAGTTGTGTCTTCTAAGAATTGTATAAATAATTAAAAAATATTATTCACTCTAATTTGTGAGAACCTTGTTTTACTTCCTGTGGACTGAAATTTGAAGGAATGATATATTTAGATACAGGTGGGTGTATGTCTATAGTGAGTTAGAAATGACCAGATTTCGTACATAGGCTTATATTGTCATTACCATAAGCACTGCTTTGTGTCAGTTATTTAAGGAATTTTGCTAGGACAATGATGCAACAATCTATTCTTATTGTCTTTAGAAACAGTCATGCTGTAAAACAGCATACAAATATGGAAAAATGACAAAAACTTCTCTTTTTAAACTTTAATTGAATTTCTTTTATTTTTATTTTTTTCAAGATTTATTTATTGAGAGAGAGAGAGAGCACACGTGGGATGGAGGGGCAAAGAGAGAGGGAGAGTCTTAAACAGACTCAGCACTGAGTACGGAGCCCATCACGGGTGGATCCCAGAACCCTGAGATCATGACCTGAATCAAAACCAGGAGTTGGACACTTAACTGTGCCACCCAGGCGCCCCAATTCTCTTTTTTTATAAGCTAGAATCACTCCATAAATAATGATATATTAGATCGAAAGTGCATTTTATTTCAACAAGTATCTTTTGAGTGTTTACATTTGACATTTTAGGAGTTTCTGGATTCATGGCACCTAATGTGTAATTTCAGAAGGCGTATAGTGAAGAGGAGGAAACAGATTCTACATAAATAACCATTGAACCATAATAAGTACAAGTAGGTTGTGAGGCAATCTATAATGAAATACAAAATTTTAAGTGAATTTATAAAGGTTTGTTCTAGTTGTGAACATCATTAATGGCTTCTTAGAGGGAAATAGTGGTTTGAGCTAGTTTTCAAAGGATAAAAAAAAATTAGCTGGAGAAGGGAATTCTAGGTAGAAGAACATTTATAAAGATTCACTGCCAACCTACCAGACAGAAGGGAGATTTCAGTATTTGTTTCATCCTAATAGAGGGTCTAGATATCTTTGTAAAGAAGAGTGGGCGGTTCATACAGCTATATTTTGGCTTCAATGAAGTCAAAGTGAAAAACCATTACTTTTTCTCGTTTACAAATACAACTTCTTCACTGCCCAATACCTTGTCAGAATAAGTTTGCAGAAGAAAACCGTGGATTCTGTTTTGAGTATGGTGGAATTTAGATAACTCACTTACTGTCCATTGTAAATATTGCTGCTAGTAATAGCTACCATGAATCAACTGTTAGTTTTATACCAGGGCTGGAACTTTGTTCTTTAACATGAATTGATTTATTGTTTGTAAAATGAACATCTTACATGAATAGTTGAGGAGATTAAAGTTTAGAGAAGGAATCAAAGGAAAAATTAAGCCTGTCTCATATATTTGAAAGTTATCCAAAGAGATGATAGTTGAATTTGTGTACGTGGATATAGTTGCTAAGGAAGAGTGCATATGGTGAAAAAAGAGGGCTGATTATTAAGCCTGACTAAACCTTTCTTCTTGTATAGGGATGAGATGGCAAAAGCTAGAACTATAAGTGGAATTCCAGGTAGCTAGACAAGGAAAAAAAGTCTCTTTTCTTGAAGAGAGAAATGTCTATATGTGGCCCAAAGCAATAACCCTATAAAAAGGTGTGATCCAGAGATATAAGAGCCAGGTGAGTATAAGAACAGTCAAAGGAATGTAAATGGGGATCAAAATGGGAAGAGAAGTTGGTTTCTACCATTGGCTTATTTCTACTATTTATGTCAAGAGGCTTGGGTGACTACAAGCCATTTAATGGTCCAGAGACACAGTACAGATATGTGAGAATTTGTTTATCTTTTAGGGATAGACACCAAAAAGAAAACAACTCAAAAACATGATGGAAAATGAAAATTCATAGATATATGAAGAGTGCTATCTCTGTCAGTGCCCTGAGAGGAAACAGATGGCATACTTTAACTGGGTAATTTGAGAACAGCTCAGTAAAGTGTTTATGGAACTATAAGAGATGCTAACCCCAGGATTAGTAATAGCTGAAATCCACTCATGCCTCTAACTCTAAATAAGGGGAAATTCCTCCCAGAATTCAGAGTGAACAAACCATGTAAAGAGGAATAACAGATAAAAGGTATGTTATTTGGTCAAGGGATTCTGCCAACCTTTGGGAACCCCATTGGAAGAAAGAATACATAATTGAATAGATAATTCAATATATATTGTAGAATACATAATTGAGCTTTACTTTCCTCCTTTCCTTGACCTTCTGTTAGTGAACCTCATTGGCCAAACCTAACCATAAGCTGTAGGTTAAGAGAGTTCATTAGTGTAGATCAAATAGGTCAGCCTCCTGATTTAGCAGAGTGGAGAAGGATGCATACACTAAATTTTGTAAGATTGCACAGAGAAGTATGGTGTTTAGCAACAATCTGTCCTCTTAAGATTCTTCCCAATGGTGTAGGGGCTCCTGGGTGGCACAGTCAGTTAAGCATCCAGTTCTTGGTTTTGGCTCACATTGTGATCTCGGTGTCCTGATCTTGGGGTCTTGATCTTAAGGTTGTGATCAAGCCCCACGTCAGGCTCCATGCTCAAGAGTCTGCTTGGGTTTCTCTCTCCCTCTCCCTCTGCCCCTTCCCCCCCCACCCTAAAGATTTCTCTAAATCTTTTTTTTCCTTAAAGACTCTTCCCAAGAGTAACACACAAAAGATGTACATTAATAGTATAAGAACGAGAAAAAGATAAGAGTTCTAAGGAGAAAATTCATAAGAACACCAAACTTTAAGAGACAGGCAGAAGATCTCTTATTTTTTTATTTGTTGACATAGGATAGCAGTCTTTCCTTTCTGTCCCTTCTATCCCCTACCCTTTATGTAGTCCTTGGGAACAAGTTATGGATATACAAAAGATAAATGGCATTAACAGTAGTATCATATACATCAATGTAGATATAGAAAACAAAAATCAAAATGAAGGCATTTTTTGAATGCCTGGCCATTAGTGATGTGAAATAAAATTTATAATGGTTAAGTTGAGTAGAAGTGACATTCCTTTTTTTTTTTTTTTAAGATTTTGTCAGCAAGAGAGAGAGAGCACAACCAGAGGGAATGGCAGGCAGAGAGAGAAGCAGGCTCCCCCCCTGAGCAAGGAGCCCTATGCAGGACTCGATCCCAGGACCTTGGGATCATGACCTGAGCCAAAGGCAGACATTTAACTGACTGAGCCACCCAGGCATCCCAACATTTCAAAATGATTGAGGTATAAATGCTCCCAGAGGAATTGAAAGACATAAATGCAGGCTATTCTTTCAAGAAATGTGATGCTAAATAGATAATAGCTTGATAGAAAAACATTGGACAAAAGAGGATTCTTCCTTAGGATGCAAATATAATAATGTAATACATTTCTAAACTGAGGTAAAGCAATGATGAAATAAGAAGGCATTCACCAAGTAAGGAAGACATTGGGGAAGAGATTGGGAAAGAGCGATGAGGGGAGTTTCTAGAGGAGATGTATGAAGGGAGGTACAAATTTGGGGATGCAGATGACAACAGAGTTAGCTCCTCAGTAAACAAGTGGGGTATTTTTTCCTTTAATACCAAAAGAATTATTACTCTAGGAAAAAAATTGAAGAGAAAGAAAGTTGAGAAATTAAAACATAGTGTATAAACAAAGTGTCAGCAATGTAGAAAGTTGGTCATCTGGGTAAGTGTGAGCTTCATGCAAGATATTGTAATTAAGTGCCTTCTGTCACAAGGAATAGAAATTCACTTGAATTATTTTAAGTAATATGCTAATTTGGGGGCCACATGGAGGCAAAGTCATGACTCATACAAAGAAAAAAGAAAAAAAGAAAGACAGGTCTTGGGAAGAACAAAAAGATAGTAGGTCCAGAGCTTCTCAGGAACAAAAACAAATCACTCAGAATCCAAGTCTGTAGACTCTGGATGTTCATTTTAGTGCTGATCCATCAGCAAATGCAACTGCTTTTTTGTTTTGTTTTGTTTTGTTTTAATCTACTTTTCCCCACTGTGAGCTGAATATTTGTTTTTCTTCTAGTCAATTGAAAATATTCTGATTAGCTTTGCTAGAAATCATTGCCCAGGATTGGCAAGTACTTTGTATTAAGCTGCTAGAAATACAGCTTGTCTGCCCTTTGCTCAAGTTGCTCATCTGTGATTTAGATAGCCATGTAGAGGGTCTGGAGTCATGGAGCATTACTATCTATGGCTCCTTTTCAGTAGGATATATGAACATAGCTAATTCCATGCAAGTGAGAGGTAAGCACCTGTGTTGATGTATCTAGCATGAAGTGTGAGATATTAATATTGCAGATGAGCCAAATTTTCAAATACAGACAAAACTAGTGCCACTCACAAAAAGACCTCTCTAAATTGCCCAAATATTTGGGCCCAAAGGTGAGGACAGTTCTCAAGATTGGAGAAGCAGTCTTCATCAGTGTGGGTGCTTTCTAACTTTTGAGAGATAAGTGATACATATTTTGACCAAATAAGTATCCTTCTTGCAAAGGGGAATAATATTGAATATTGTATTAGTTTATTTGAAAATTTAAGATCCTAAGTAAATATCTAACTTCAAAGATCTATGTTTAAACTATCTCCTCACCCTTGAAGTTGCACCCAGAGAAAGCCCTGTAAGCAATGAGGGAAAAGATAGGTGATCTGAATCACCATTTTTTAAAGATTTATTTATTTATTTGAGAGAGAGAAAGACTGAGTGCATGAGCAGGGGGAGGGGCAGAGCGAGAGGGAGAGAGAGAGAATCTCCAGCAGACTCCCCACTGAGCGCGGAGCCTGGCAAGAGCTCCATCTCACAACCCTGAGATCGTGACCTGAGCCAAAATCAGGAGTTGCACTCTTAGCTGACTGAGCCACCCAGGCACTCCTGTTTGAATCACCATTGAAAAAATTACTTTATTCTACTAATATTTAGCGAGAAGCTACTATTGGATACTGTGATTAAGCACTGGGAATGCTGTTATAAACTATAAAGTTGGTAATATTCTTGTACTGAAGTAGTCTTTCTTTAGGATTCTTGTATTTCTCTATTGCCAGACACAAAAAGAGAAACTGCATAATCTACTTATTTGTAGAACTCATAGACACAGTGCAATATAATGGTGGTTGCCAGGGATTAGGGGGTACCAAAAATGGGGATATATTGACTGAAGTGTACAAAGTTTGTTATGCAAGATGACTGGGTTAGAGATCTAATCTACAGCAATGTGACTACAATGAACAATACTATATTGTATACTTGAAATTTGCTAAGAGGATAGATCTTAAGCATTCTCACCACACACACACACACACACATAACTATGTGAGGTGATGGATATGTTAACTAGGCTGATTGTGATGATCATTTCACAATGTATATGTATATCAAAATATAAAGTTGGATGCCTTCAATGTATACAACTTATATTTGTCAATTATATCACAATAAGGCTGAAAAAATTAGCTAAGAGAGGAAGTTCAAAGAGTCAGAGTCCAAGAAAGGTACCAAGCACAGAGCTTCCATTTTCATCTCCCTGTGCAGTCATGGATGCCTTACTCTCCTGTTATGATGTGTGGTAAAGCACAGAATTTTTTGAAACAGGGAAGTTCATTGAAGTCTTAACGGCCAGAGTTTTTAGTGGGGGTTGATCACATTCTGCCTATCTTTAGCCCTTTCAGAGGTTGGCTGATACAGTCCTTCTGGAAAAGGACTGATACTGCACAAATCAAAGCTCGCATTATATATCATGTTGTCAGATTATCTGGTAGCCAAAACTCCCGTGCAAACAAAGATATTCCTAACAGATGTGTCATTCCAGGGCCTAAGCATCATCTCCAGGTAGTGGAGGGCGAAAACCAGAGTTTAATTCTTCACTAAACAAATGCGAAAGGAATAAACTAGTACATGCTACAATTTGACTGTATCTCAAAACATTTTATGGAGTGAGAATAACCAGAGAGAAAAGAGTAGATACGGTATGATCTCATTTATATGAAGTTCAAAATAGCACTATTCTAATCTATGGTGGTAGAGCTCAGAAGAATGTTAATTGATGGAGCTTGAGTTTGACTGAAAAGCACATGATCATTTTCTGGGTGATGTACATTATCCAAACCTTTGTAGGGAGAGTTGTTACACATATATAGTTATGTACCTTAAATTACATAGCTATGGTCTGTATGGAATTTTTCCTCAGTGAAATAATAAGCTGGATATGGTGTGAATATATTGAATATGGAAGAACATATTTAAAAGATCTGATTCCTAGAAACAATTCTAAGGAAATTTGTAAAATTGATCTGATGCTTCTGGGCCATATAAAATATGCAGTCATGAAAAATAGCAAAGACTTGATCTCATTTATTTCAACCACTTTAATAAAGACAAGGGTTTTTTCCTTTCCTAGAAATTTAGTGAGGCAAAAGTAATAGTCCCATTTTTCAACCATTCCACTCCAAAGCATTACTAAATTGGTTTATTAACATGACATATGAATACTGACTAAAAATTTCCTACCAGGAAAGTTATTTATTGTGCAACAAAACCTTAACTCTTTTATTAATATAAGAGAAACTCTGATAATTGTAAAGTGAGAATACCAAAGATAATATTAATTATCTTCAGAATAACTTTTATAGAATAGGAAGCACACACATTGGTCTTATTTCATTTTATATGTTTAAAATGTCTTATTATATGGTCATTTGCATATGTTTTGCTTAAATTAGATCTGGTCTCTAGAAAATTTATTTCTTAATAAGAATCCTTTTTATACTGCTAAGTTTAATTGGGATATCATTTGCATAAATTTCTTTTGAGTCAAGAAGAATGAACTCAGAGATCCTGCAATACTCCAAATATGATAATTATAGCAATATCTTCCAGGACGTTTTTCACTAACGTGATCATCCTATCAATCACCTGGTATATATATATATATTCATAGAAATTATAAAGGCTTAATTTCTGAATTATTCCTATGTTAAATAGATTTTGATAAATATTTATTTTGATAAATAGGAAAAATTGGTTTGCTAAGTTCACAAACATTGCAAATCAGAAGTTTGGGTGAGAGTAGAATTGGCAGACATTACATAAAAAAGTGAGAGTGGTAAGAACGTGGAGGTACTGTTAAGTATTGACAGGGTATATAAAAAAGTTTCTCTCTTTATGATAACCTCCAAGCAAAATGACCAATACAGCAGAGTAAGCATCAGAAGGAATAACATCTATTATAGGAAATCATTTCACATTAATACTGGCTAAAACATGGAAAACAGGATAGTAAAAGGAGCTGTTTAAAATAAACACATTGGTCATGCATGAGCCCTTACAAAAAGTTCCTACTCAATTTTAAAATAATCAGGTTAAGCTTTTCTATGAGCTTTTATTTTCATACCTCAAATATATCTCAACTATGAGTAACTGCCAGCTTATGAATATTTATAGAACATTTCCTAGTTTCTCACGCAAGATAAGCTCTGAAGAATTTCATGGACAGAGAGTTTGATTTTGCATGAGTCCCAGTTGCATATTTCCTAAAAGTGAAGAGATGTTAAATTGAAATCACAACACTGCTTGTGTCCAAAGTGAATTTGGATTATATACCATCCAAAAAAGGATTGATTGAGGTGTGGAAGTATGCTCTCATGTCATTATGCGTCTATGAAATACTTTACAATTTTTCTCCATGAATCATAAAAATATATTTTTTCTAATCTGATGACATTTTTATTAGTAAAAACTTGAGGGGGATGGGGAGGAGAATCATAATCATGAGTCATTGAAGTGTGGTCCTAGTAGAGGTTCTCCCACCCACTTAAGTACATCTAGAAACAATCTGGGGTTTCATGTAGGCAGACAGACATGGTTAGGCTTTTTTTTTTTTTAAAGATTTTTTATTTATTTATTAGACAGAGATAGAGACAGCCAGCGAGAGAGGGAACACACAGGGGGAGTGGGAGAGGAAGAAGCAGGCTCATAGCTGAGGAGCCTGATGTGGGGGCTCGATCCCATAACGCCGGGATCACGCCCTGAGCTGAAGGCAGACGCTTAACCGCTGTGCCACCCAGGCGCCCATGGTTAGGCTTTTATTATGATTTTATTCTAAGTTTAGAACTGGGATTCTGTATATTCTTTAAGCTGTATTTCTGTTCATGCCCTTGGCTCAGGTCATGATCCCGACCTGGGAGGGGGGATGGAACCCTGCATGGGGCTCCCTGCTCAATGGGGAGTCTGCTTCTGCCTCTGCCCCTCCCCCTGCTCAAGCTCTCTTTCTCTCACTCTCTCTCAAATAAATAAATAAAATTTTAAAAAAGTGATGAAAGGATACAGCAAAACCATATCACTTCTGATATCTGATATTTTAGGCAACCACCTCAAATAGAATAGCTAAATATACTTAGGTTGATGATATAACAAAAACATTGTAGTAACCCGTTTCATAATTGCAAAATTATGTAGTGAATACATAGAGAGATTGACAGTAGAAAAGAGCATGAATAGTTCACCCCTGGTATCAGGCAGAGTGTGGGGATGGATATAACTTTGGTAGTCTGCTGAAATTTAAGTTTGATTGGTTTTTTTTCCTCTGTAAAGTAGGCAGAAGGTCATAAGTTGAGCATTTGTTTTAAGAAGCAGTGATTGGAGGTTTGAGTGAAGAGGAGAAGAGATTAAATAATCATATCTGATACGGGGGAGTGAGACTGTATGATTGCTGGACATCATTGTGAGACCACTTGAGCTTTGTTGGTTGCCATGATTTTAAAGAGAAACTAGCCAAAATTAGACCTGTCAAAGCCATTGTGTTTTGCTCCAGCCAGTGCAGACCTAAAAGAGGTAGATATAACCAGGGCGTAATATCAACAGAATAACTGGTGCAAGAGAAATACAAGGGGAAAAAGCTACATGCAAAAGACTGCAAAAGCTGAGTTGGTATATATTTAGGTAAGATTTGGAGAAAGCAATAAAACAATGAGAAAAAGAAAAGATATTCACATCATCCATGTGCATGCTATGTATAATAAATATGCACACCATATTGTCCTATAAATTGTGATTAAGAAGTGAATTGTGCAAACAGAGCTCCAAGAAACAGCTGGCTTGGATTCAGATATCTGTTTAGGACCTACTGTCTCCTGCAGAGGTGGAGACAATAGTGCTTTTAATGAAAAAGTATAAATCCTAGGTTAGGTTTATTTCCTGACTAGGCAATGGTTTTAAATTAGTAGGAATGTGCTAAATAATAATTTCTAGTATAGAGTCATTGAATAAATTCATTTAATAGAATGAATCATTGAATAAATCTGCCTTACATTTTCTGCAATAGCTAGAGAATTCAGCTAATCACTAAGATAAGCTTTGTTTACTTTTTAATGTAAAGTTCTTAATGCCTCACTATTTTCTCTGCTGCATAGAGGACTTTATATATCGTCATGCCCTTCAAGCTAATGCTTCCTAATTCATTCTAATGAAAAGAAAAGAGAACTAAAGATGATTGAAGAGAAATTTAGAATCAGTCTCAACTATTTTTCAAAGTGGAACCATTTCCTACCAAGTATCTAGTTTGTGTTTTTGTTTGTGTATTTTTTATTAAGCGCCTACTAGTTTCAAAACACTTGCCTGGGACCAGTTATCCCCTAGTACCGTGCTCAACTGTAAGGTTTCTTGTGTCATGCCTTGGGTGTAGGTTACTGGAAATTCTGAGGTTCTGTTAGTAATATAGGTAGCTGCCTCCAAATGAGTTTAAATTAAATAATTACTTGTCTTAATGATAAAATAAATTTAGAATTCTAAATTATATTTTTGTCAAATGTGTCAGATATCTTATTTTTCCCCAGCTTTATGGAGGTATGATGGACAAGTAAAATTGTATATATTTAAGGTGTAAAACATGGTGATTTGATATATGTATACATGGTGAAATGATTACCACAGTCAAGTCAACTAACCCATCCATCACCTCACCTCGTTACCATTTTGTGTGTGTGTGGTGAGAACACTTATAATCTACTCTCTTGGCAAATTTGAAATGTACAGTGTAGTTTTATTAAATTATAGTCACCATGCTGTACATCAGATCCCCAGAACTATATTTATCTTGTAACTGAAAGTCTGTACTCTTTATCTGGTATCTCCCCATTCCCCCCACCTTGTATCCCCTAATAAGCACCACTGTACTCTCTGTTCGTTTCTATGTGTGTAACTTTTTGGCATGTAAGTGATAGATACCATACAGTATTTCTCTTTTCCTGCCAACTATGGAGTTTGAATCCCATCAAAGAAACTAAGTGAAAGGCAAAACTTTTAGATATCATCTGTTGTCTAATGGATCTTACTGTGAAAGATTACTTGTGGTTTTGTTTTCAAAAAATATATTTTGGACTTCAGTACTAATTAAAATACTTAGAGAAATGTAGTTGACCCTTGAACAACCCAGGTTTGAACTACACAGACCCATTTACATGTGGATTTTTTATAGTACAGTAATGTAAATGTATTTTCTCTTCCTTATGATTTTCTTTTTTCTTTCTCATGATTTTCTTAACATTTTCTTTAGCTTACTTTACTGTAGGAATACAGTATATAGTACATATACAAAAATATGTTACTTAACTGTTCATGTTATTGGTAATACTTCTAGTTCTCAGTAGGCTATTGCTGGTTAAGTTTCTGAGGAGTTAAAAGTTATGTGTGGGGTTTTTTTTTTTGCTGTGTGAGGACTGGTAGCCCTAACCCTTAAGTTTAAGGCTCTATTGTGTATCACTCTATAGTCTTTGTGATTAACAATCTTTAAAGGACTTTTGTTCAGGTCCTCAGTGAATCTTAACCTAGGAACAAGAGTTGAGACTTTTCCTCATATATTTAGACAATCTGCTAGTCTTTAAACTTTTATATTAAGTTCACCCTTACTTTACTCTGTTTTATTATGTTGTGTTCATATATACAAATTTTATTTTTATAATTATTATTAACATATAATAATTCATGGAGGGTTCATTCCCAAGTCCCATGGTCTCTTACCTCTGGCTATTTGGATAATAGGTGGAGGCAGCTGGAGATGGTATGATATGTCTCCACGTCTCCATGCCTCAGTCATCGTCTCTGGAAAAAGATTATATTTCCAGCATGGCTCCAGCACATAGAGAATACACCCATCACATCCAGCTGCAGTTTATCATACTAACTGCTATACTTAGTAACATTTCTCTGGTCTTTGTCCCTCTAGCCTAAGAGTTAATAGCTTTCTGTCCTTGAAATCTGTATTTCTTTTACTGTTCCTAGTTAGGTTCTCAGATTTTCTGCCAACTGCGTAAGCAATTCCCTGTAATAACGTCCCTCCGCTTGATTTTTTTTTTAAGATTTTTTATTTGAAAGAGAGCAGAGAGTCAAAAGTGCCAATGTAAGGTCACTAGCAGCCATTACACAGAAATATCAAGTACACTCCACAAAAGAAACTAAAAATTTCTTAGAAAATCCATAAATCCATAAATAAGTGAAACTGTTTTGCTAATGATGCAGTCAGCCTGGTCAAGGGTACAGATTGACCTTTTGTTAGCTTTTGGCCAATTAGTTTTAAAGAAGAAAACAAAACAACACATTGTTCTAGCTTTTGTTTCTATAAAACCTGTCTTGGCTTTGGTTGTTACTAATCTATATATGATTGATTTTCCTTATGATATATCATTAAATTTTAGCTTCACTTTTAACAGAACTAAATAGTTTCTGTTTTATTATTTATTTATGAAGATTCCACTGAAATTGCCTGCCTGTCTCATTGCATCGGACCTATAGAGATGTAGTGCTCGAGTACAATACATGTAACAAAACAGCAATTTGCACAATTTAACTCTATACAATTTTTGTCAGTTATACCTCAGTAAAGCCAGGGAAAAAGATCCTAAAACTGTTTCTTAAGTAGGGCTTTAAATTGGGCTGTAAGTGAATGTTTGAAGAAACACAGTTTTGCTACAAGAAACTAGTAGGAATTTTTCATTTGTCAGTGAAAGTATGCTTCTGTATGTATCAATATTTGGAATTGGGGGAAATATGAACAAATATGTGCAGATAAGTAAAAAAAAAAGTAGTCTGTCAAAAATGTTTTCCTCATAACTCTCCATATGTTTTGGTCTACAGCTAGGGTTGGGTGGGAAAGTTATCTTTAAAATTTTAGGTATCATTCACAGCCCAATATCTGGAGAGTAATAGTAACACATTTATTTCATAGCTACACATAAAGGAAAACTATAATATATGTTTAAAAACGATTGCTTCCTGTGATGTAATTTTAAGGTGCTTCTTCCTCTCCCTCTGCTGCTACCCCTGCTTGCATTCTCTCTCTCTGTCTGTCTTTATCTCTCTGACAAATACATAAATAAAATATTTTAAAATATTTTTAAAAATGACCCTGCCTAAGGAAAGAGTATATACAGAGAAGTAAAGATGGGTTTCTAGAAATGCATACATTGGTAGACTGAAAAATAGTCCAAACTGGGAAATGAAAAATCAGTTTTCTCCAGAACTCCCTTTAAATACTCACACAACTATATTTCTTCTGTTAACAAATGGGTTTTTTCTCAAAATCTAAGAACAAGACAACCTTAAAATACAGGCACCTTCACCTTTGTTAAGACAAAACTACATCATTTCCCTCTTTATAATTTCATTTACATTTTCTTTAAATGTTCTTTATATACGTAAGATATTATGATCTTGGAGAATATATATAATATATATAGATACATAAAATTATATCTTCTATGTATTTATATATTTATGTATTGACTTTAGTGTTCAGAAGGAACTCAGCATAATTTTAGACTTGTTTGTTTAAAATATGGAATCCATCATTAAAAAACCCACAATTAATAGGTAGATGCTATTGCAGCACCTCTGCCTAAAAAGTCTTTAAGAGAATTATAAAACAACAGATCTAACATTGAAATAATCATTTTAATAAATATTAATGGTAAGAATTTTGAAAACTTAGTTTGGATCCAGTAAAGTCAGGGAAATACAATTTCCATAAGGAGAACCCCTGCAATATATGTTCTTGGTGAGGTGATTGATTAAGGCACAACTATGAATTCAATTAGATACTCCTATAAAAATGTGAAATTGATTCATACCACATGTTATTTTTATCAACCTAAAAGTCACTGGGAAAAGAATACGTGAAATTGGTATAAGAGTACCTAACAGACTATCTGGATCAATTTGAATTCCCTCACTTGGAGATGTTATAAGGAACTAAATGTTTTAATGGTTCATAAAGGTGCTAAATCTATGTCAGTCTGTATAACTACATATCTATCATCTATCTATCTATCTATCATCTATCTATCTATCATCTATCTATCATCATGTATCTATCTATCATCTATCTATCTATCTATCTATCTATCTATCTATCTATCTATCATCTATTATCTATCTATCATCTATCATCTATCTATCTATCATCTATCTATCATCTGTCTACCTATCTACCAGTTATCTATCTAATCATTTACCTGCCTGCCTGAAAAACTCACTGTTGCTTTTTTTCACACTAACATGTTTTCTTTTCTTCCCCTCCTTTAAGGATATTTCTGTTTGGGGGCGCCTGGGTGGCACAGCGGTTAAGCGTCTGCCTTTGGCTCAGGGCGTGATCCCGGCTTTACGGGATGGAGCCCCACATCAGGTTCTTCCGCTATGAGCCTGCTTCTTCCTCTCCCACTCCCCCTGCTTGTGTTCCCTCTCTCGCTGGCTGTCTCTATCTCTGTCGAATAAATAAATAAAATCTTTAAAAAAAAAGGATATTTCTGTTTGTAGCCATTTCTTATTGTATGCTGAGAAATATTTGTTTTGTTGTATTTATTATGATTTGAATTTGTAGAGCTCCTTGTAGAGTTTTTTTTTTTTTTGATCAGATTGGGCAAAATTATGATCATTATTTCTTCATACATTTCCTCAATACCATTTTTCTCTCTTCTTCTTCCAATACTTCAATTATACTTAAATTTGACCTTGTCATAGTTTTCTACAAGTCTATTTTGTTTTATTCTTCTGGGACTCAGTTTGGATAATTTCTATTGATCTGTTTTAATTTTTGTTAATCCCATTACATTTTTAAATTCAGATATTTTATTTTCAACTCTAGAAAACCCACTTGACTCATTTTTAAAGATTCCATATTTTTCTTTATTTTCTAAAATACATTAATCATATTTCTATTTAAAAATTTCAAAAATAATAAAATCTATTATCTAAACCAATTTGGGGCTGCTATTGACTATTTCTCTTCTAGATTTTTGGTCCTTTTAAAAATAATTGTGGTAATATTTTATTGAATGCTTAGAGAGGACTTGTGTAACAAAATTTTAGAGGAAACAGATGAAATTAACTTTCTCTAGAAAGGTCTCACATTTTCCTCTTTCAGGAAGAGGAAGTTGAGCTGAACTCTAAATCCAGTCAAAGCCTGAGCTGAGGGGGCAGTTCCTTAAGTCTCTGCTACTTCCATTTATCACATTTTATGGGCCTCTTGAGTTTTCACATTAGGGCCTTTGTTTTATTTATTTGTTTTGTTTTTTAAATGGGCTCTTTTCCCCTGTTGGGTCCTTATATCTTTCTCATCACAAGACTGTAGAAAATTCTGTTCTGCAATTCAGAGATTTTTCTTAGATTCTTTTTTGCCTTCTGCTGTGTATGCTTCAGGATTTGTGAAATATCTCTATGGGAGACCACCCACGTGTGTTAGGTGTCCTGAGTTTTAGCCATATCGCCATAACTACACCTAACTGGTGGAAATTCCCTGGTTTCTGTAACTCATAGCCACAGTCTTTGTCCTGCCATACAGTTCTTGTCCTGGCCTCTTGCCCATCCCCAGAAGAATACTCTAGAGAAAAAGCAACTGCAGATAATAAGCTTTCCCTTTTAGGTTTTTCTCTTTTCCAGAATCTTAGCCTGTCTGGTCTTCCCTGTTTTTACAAGTCTCGATGCTTTTAAGTAGATTATTTCTTTGTTTTATTTGGTTTTTATAGTTGTGTCTATGTGAACATTGATCTGTTCCAAATTATTCCATTCTAGCCATAAGCAAAAATGCCTCTAAGATTTAAGATTTGTTTGTTTGAATACACAAATTTTGTGAAGCTAGAATGTTGGATTTTGAATCTTGAATTTACCCATTACTGTATGTATGACCAAGAAAAAAATATGTAATTTCATATCATTTCAATTCCAAATTGTGCAAACAAGAGAAAACAAATCTACCTGCTGATAGGCTTGTCATGAGGATTAGTTAATGCATAGACAGTGCTTGAAATAGCAACTGACTTAAGTGCTCTAACATATTAGCTATTAATATTCTCATTGCTTTTACTTTTGTTGTTTAAAATAATGAAGTTAGCATATATCCATGACTTCTTTAGGGTAATAAAATTCACAAGGCTAATTCAATTCTACAAACATTTATTAAACAGGTGCCATGTGCAAGGTCTAGCATAATTGCTATGCACTGTGGTTATCAAAATGAAAGCAAATATTATCTCAGGAAGGGTATGCATTAGCAGTATACTTAGGTAAAGAACAGTTAAGTTCTATGAGAAAAGAAAAAACAAAGATAAGTTTGGAGGCAGAGCAGAGCAAACTGCCCCTCCAAACCAGATGCTAGATTAACATATTGGCAGTTCAGAAAATGAGTACAAATAGTCCTACCTGCTTAAGTCACTTAAAGTACTCCCCCTAATAAGTTCCACTTGTGTAGAATAGAAGTTCTAATCACCAAAATGCTGCCCCTAAGCACAAACTAGGTTCCTGAAATATCTTTGGAACTGGCTCATTGACTACACTGAATGTGCTGCTAAGAACCGATAGAGAGCTGCCAGGGAAGAGCTTGGCTGTAAAGCAAATTACATTTTAAAAAAAGTTTCAGAAGTGTTTATTGAGTTCTAACCTGTTTAAAAGTTTTTCTTAATTGTCTTCATCTAAATGCACGTCTCATTAAAATGCATGTGAATATTCAGCATTTTTAAAGCAATGATTTTCCTGTCCTTTGATTGTATCCTTATAGATATTCTGAATGAATTTGACTACTGTCCATTTAAATTGGGTTGACTATATTTAGACTAATTTATGTGATCAATTAAATCATTTTCTTCTTCTGATAAACCACAGACCTGAAGAATTTATTGATTGCTTTTAAGAAGGGAGAGGATAAGAACAAGAAGAAAAAGAAAATCTGAAATTTGTTATACTTTCAAAATAATAACTAATTGAACTGAAAAACATTTATTCAGCACCTACCTCTGTGCTAGAAATGTTAGAAAAGACTAGCTAAATCAGTGTTAGTCTATGATCTTTTTTTACTACCAGCCCCATTCTTCTTAAATGTGCTTGTAAATCAAAGTGTTAACAACTTTAATGCTGTAAATGAATATATTAATACAATTAATATGTCCCAGATAATTTAATACAAACTTATTTTATATTAATATAATAATAGATACTAAATTTGTAAACAGAACTACCTTCATAATGAAACATTGCCATGCCAATGACAAAACTCGTCTTTATTTAATGAAGTGTTTTTAAACTTAATGAATGTTTTTTAAAAATCTTCAGAAGATTATTCTAAAATGTTTTATACAGTTTTAAGCAAGCATTGGTATGTTTTACAATGAAAATATTTTAAAAATGAATAAATTGGAAAACTATTGAATTTAATCATTACAAATGTAACAAGACCTAAAAGTTGGAATTTCAGCTAGGCACAATAGCTTTGACATGCAATGGTATGTGTAAATTGTAATGTGTTTGAGGATATGGCCTGAGACTTATTCCATCACTCCAGCATCCTAGAACACCCTCTTCCCACCCACCACCCATTTTGAGATTATTAAAAAGATGAAAGAGATGAATAAAGTAGTTTTTTGTGAGTAGGATCTCTTTGAGGAAAGTAGAGCTGTAAGTCCCTTTTCCATTCCACTGCATGAGGTAGTAGCTGCCCCTCAAAGACGGTGGAACTTCTGTTAATCTACTTAGAATACTTAATAGGAGACTCATGTAGATTGAAGTCATACTCTGCTGAACATCTTGTTCCTGCTATAGAATTTTAAGAAGGCTAGAGACAGTCTGGAGAATTACTTTGAATTTGGAGCCTTTAGAGTGCTGCTTTGCTGGGATCAGTTGGGCTGAACTCCCAGAATTTGTAGCATACAAGAATACATGGCTATTTCTCATGCAATATATACTAGCCCCAAGTGACTCTATGGGATGGTCTTGGATTCTTCTGGCTGCTTGGAAAGGTGAAGGCACTCTACTAACAAAAACCTAGATGTGAACTCCTAGAGCCTGAGGAAGGAACCAAAAATGAGTACTAGAACAAAATAAAAGCATCTCAGCATTAAGAGTATCAGGATAGAGGGACCTAGTAGGGATCTTCTGAGGATCACTCACCAAACACATACATCCTTTTCCTATAGCAAGTTTGTAGCCAAAAACTGGTTCAAGTTACAGAGAGAGAGAGAATATTTAGCCATAAAGAAAGCTCAGTTTTGACCAATATTTCAGATTGAACATTTTTATTACTAACTGAAGTCCATGTTTGTAGTCTGAAAAAGCAAACTGAGCAAAAAATAAGAAAATATTTATGTATGGATGATAAGTTCAAGAGTCAAATGATTGGCTAAATTTCTCAAATTTTCCCTAGAATATTGGCAAGGGTGGTAGACTAGATTTCAGTCTTACTAAACACTTCATCTGTCGATGACACTGACAGCTGCAGGCATGGGCCTTATTACCCCTATCACAGAGATTCTGGATGGGCAGTGATTTGAGTTTAAGCTAGTTAGTGTAGGACATGCCCCAAACCAAAAAGATGTGCTGAGGGGAGGCCAAGCAATACCTTCTCAGGACATCTGTTAGATGGTGGTGGGTGAAAAATATTTGTTTCTCTTCCTGGATTCAAAGGGGGAAGGAATCACTTCCAATGTTTGACGTTTACCTTGGAATCATGGGCAAAGAAAATATCCGGAGAAAGCCATATATATCTAGAGCTTACATGTGTATGTATTTACAGGTTATAAAATGCTTAAAGTTATGACTTTAGACAATTATAAATAATCATGATTTCACATTAAAGGTATGTATAAAGAGGATTTCTTAGATAATTGCCATTTTTACATTATTACATTATTATTTAATTTCAGTATAATTAACATACAGTGTTATACTAGCTTCAAGTGTACAACATAGTAATTTAACAATTTTATACATTACTCAGTGTTCGTTGTTATACATGTGCTCTTAATCCACCTCACCTATTTCACCCATTCCCTACACACCTCCTATCTGATAACCCTTGTTCTCTATAGTGAAGTCTCTATTTTTTGGTCTCTCCCTCTCTCTCTCTTTTTTCCTCTGTTCATTTGTTTTGTTTCTTAAATTCCACATATGAGTGAAATCATATGGGATTTGTCTTTCTTTGACTGACTTACTTTGCTTAGCATTATATTCTCTAGCTCCATCCATGTTGTTGCAAATGGCAAGATTTCATTCTTTTTCATGGCTGAATAATATTCCATTATATATATGTGTATTTATGTATAATGGAATAAACATTATATAAATACTATTATATAAATAATATATGCAATAAACTTATAAGTGAATATATCCTTTCAAATTAGTGTTTTTGTATTCTTTGGGTAAATGCCTGGTAGTGCGATTACTGGGTATTAGGGTGGTTCTAATTTTAAATTTTGGAGGAACCTCCATACTGTTTTCCACAGTGGCTGCCCCAGCTTGCATTCCCCCAACAGTGCACAAGTGTTTCTTTTTCTTCACATCCTCGACAACACTTTTTGTTTCTTGTGTTTTTGATTTTAGCCATTCTGATAGGTGTGAGGTGATATTTCACTGTAGTTTTGCTTTGCATTTCCCTAGTGATGAGGGATGTTGAACATCTTTTCATGTGTCTCTTAACCGTCTGTATGTCTTCTTGAAAAAATGACTATTCGTATCTTCTGCCCATTTTTTAACTGGATTGCATTTTGAGTGTTCAGTTTTATAAGTTCTTTATATATTTTAGATACTAATCCTGTATCAGATATGTCATTTGCAAATATCTTTTCCCATTCCATAGATTGTCTTTTGGTTTTGTTGATAGTTTCCTTTTTTGTGCTTTTTATTTTGATGTAGTCCCAATAGTTTCTTTTTGTTTTTGTTTTCCTTGCCTCAGGAGACATATCTAGAAAGATGTTGTTATGGCCGATGTCAGAGAAATTACTGCCTATGCTCTCTTCTAGGATTTTTATGGTTTCAGGTATCACGTATAAGACTTTAATCCTTTTTGAGTTTATTTTTGTGTATGGTGTAAGAAAGTGGTCCAGTTTCATTGTTTTGTGTATAGCTGTCCAATTTTCCCAACACCATTTGTTGAAGAGACTGTCCTTTTCCCTTTTCCCATTGGATATTCTTTCCTGCTTTGTCAAAAATTAACTGACCATATAGTTGTGGGTTTATTTCTGGATTTTCTATTCTGTTCTATTCATCTGTGTTTCTACTTTTGTGCCAGTACCATACTGTTTCGATTACTGCAGCTTTGTAGTATAATTTGAAGTCTGGAATTGTGATACCTCCCAATTTTGTTTTTCTTTTTCAGGATTGCTTTGACTATTTGAGGTCTTTTGTGGTTCCATACAAATTTAAGATTGTGAAAAATACTGTTGGTATTTTGATAGGGAATGCTTTAAATGTGTAGATTGCTTTGGGTAATACAGACATTTTAACAGTGTTTGTTCTTCCAATCCATGAGCAGGGAATGTCTTTTCATTCTTTTGTGTCAACTTCAATTTCTTTCATCAGTGTTTTACGGTTTTCAGAGTATAGTCTTTCACCTCTATGGTTAGGTTTATTCCTAGGTACTTTATTATTTTGGGTGCAATTGTAAACGGGATTATTTTCTTAATTTCTCTTTCTGCTGCTTCATTATTAGTATATAGAAATGCAGCAGATTTTTGTACATTGATTTTATGTCCTGTGACTTGTCATTTATCAGTTCTAGTACTTTTTTTGGTGGAGTCTTTCAAGGTTTCTACATATAGTATCCTATAATCTGCAGACAGTGAAAGTTTTACTTCTTTACCATTAGATGTCTTTTATTCCTTTCTCTTATCTGCTTGCTATATTTAGGACTTCCAGTACTATGTTGAAAAAAGTGGTAAGGGTGGATATCCTTGTCTTGTTCCCGACCTTAAGGGAAAATCTCCCTGTTTTTCTTCATTGACTCTGGTGTTAGCTGTTGGTTTTTCATATATGGCATTTTTTAATATTGGGGTATGTTTCTTCTACACCTATTTTGTTGAGGGTTTTTATCATAAATGGATGTTGTACTTTGTCAAATGAATTTTCTGCATCTGTTGAAATGATCATATGGTTTTATCCTTTCTCTTATCAGTGTGATGTGTCATGTTGATTGATTTGTGAATATTGAGCCACCTTTACATCTCTGAAATAAATCCTATTTGATCATCGTGATGATTCCTTCAGTGTATTGTTGATTTGGTTTGCTGATATTTATAGAGGATTTTTGTATCTAAGTTCATCAGAGATACTGGCCTGTACCTCTCTCTTTTGTGTGTGTGTGGTGTAGTGTCTTTCTCTGTTTTTGGTGTTAGGGTAATTCTGGCCTTTTGGAAAGAATTTTGAAGTTTTCCTTCATTTTCCATTTTTTGGAATAGTTTGAGAAGAGTAAGTATTAACCGTTATTTAAATGTTTATCTGGTATATTACTTATGTCTGTTTCACTTAGGTGTCTTGCTGTGGTTTTCTCCTGTTTTTATTTGGTCCATATTCCTTTTTCTCTTCATTTTATCTAACTCTCTGTGCCTGTTTTTCTGTGTTAATAAAGTCAGCTACATATCCTGCTCTTGAAATTAATGGCCTTATGAAGAAGAGGTTCTGTAGTGCCCTGCAGGCAGCACCAGAACCTAGTGCTTTAGGGATGTCTCCTATGTGTGTTGTGTGCACCCTGGTGTTGTGTTTTAGCTGCTTTTTCCTTCAGCTCAATCATCTGCAGTGGCTTTCTTTGCATGTTGTGGGCAGTGTTTAGTCCCTACTGTGTTAATGGATCTTTCTAGGACCACGTTGGGCTTGATTTGAGTCAGACTAGATGGTTGCCAAAGGTGCAGTAGCTCCAAGTTGTAGAGCACTTTCCCACTGCAGGGGCAGTGTTCTGACCATTGTATGTCATTATCTCCTTCTAACCCCAGGGCAGAAGTCATTTTGAAGTCATACTGGCTTCTGTTGGGGCTAGTTGCACAGTACCAGGCTTCTGGCCCCATTTTGAATGGGCTCCAGCCAAGAGTGTATTGGAGGGTGTGCCTACATTGCTGGGACCTGGCTGGCTGGGGTGGGGCACACAGTTTTAACAAGGTGCAAGTTCATCTACTGTGGGGCTGCTGCTCCCGTCACAGGGACCAAGGCCCCACAAAGTATGTGGCACGCACAAGGTTTACACAGGTCTTCTGGGAATGTGGACCCACAGCCCTGCCACTGAGGCAGGTGTGATTGGAAAATGTGAATTCACCAAAGCCCAGGAGGGTGGGACTTTGTATAAGCAAGTTGGGTAGTGAATGCCTACACAGTGCTGGTTCCCTCAGGTCACCATGCCAGGAGGTTGGGTGGTGGCGGTGCCTGGAAGCTCCTTTGTTTCTGTAGAAGTCTCACAGGGAAGTCTCTCAGGGAATCCTGCTCTTCCAGAATACACTCTGAGTTTGGTAAATAATTCTTCCTCCCATATGCCCCAGGTGTTTTTCAAACTGCTGCTTCTATGCTGTATCTTCCTCTGCTGTTTGTCATGCTGTCTTTTTAAAAGCAGGGACTCATCTTACTAATGCCCTCTATGTTCTCCCAGAGCAGAGCCACGGAATTTTAAAATTCTGAGCTTTAAGTCCCACTGGTTGTAAGAACTCAGGAAATTTAGCCCCTCTGTTTTTCAAATGTTATAGGGATTCATCCTCCCTGCTTGGGGAGTGTAAGGGTCTGTTTTTCAACCCCCTCTGCACACCTGTGGATCCCTCCTTCCTGATCAGCTCCCCACTGTGTCTCTACCCTTCCTACCCTTTTGCATGTGGCCTGTTCTCTACCTTTAGTTATGGAGTTCTGCCAGTTTCAGGTCATTTTATACTGATGTGGGTGTTATCTAGCTGTATCCCTGGAAGGAGGTGAGCTTAGATCCTCCTACTCTGCCATCTTCCCAGCCTCCTCAGATAATTGCTTCTTAAGATGGCAAAATAACAGTGTGTTTGAGAGTCTAGGCACTGAAATTTTGTGCCTGAATTTTAACACCTGCTGTAACAGCTGGTATCTGCATGTCCTTAGACAATGTGTTTATTTATTTGAAGCCACTGTTTCCTTATTCATAAAATGAGGGAAATTCTGTAAGCCAAATTACGGAATTGTAAGGATTAAATGAATCATATATGCTTGGGCTACAGTACCTGGCACTCATGGATAAGCACTCACAAAATCTTTTCATTAATGTATTTCTTGCAAGAGGTTATTACATAATTTATTTCTTTATATTTAAATTTTTAAAACAGTAGTCTTGAAGATCTAAATCATTTTGATTGGATTTTAGGATTTTTTTGAGTTATACTATCAGTAAGAAATTAATAAACCATATATTTAAGGAATTATTTATAATCTCTAAACTTAATGTATCCGTTGAGTTTGGATGAATAACAGTGTCTCCAAATCTCCAAACTATTGCCTGTGGACTTTCACTATTTTAACTTCTGTAAAGCCCTAAATGTAAACTCTAAAGCCATGTGAAGTCTGCCTTCCTATGTGTTATAGTAGTCTTCCAGGCATGTACCAAAATATCTTATTTATTTTCGCTTTTGTTACAGATTTATTCTTATCTTATTATTTAAGACTATTTTGCCTTCTTCAACCTTCAGTCAATTTACACCCCAAGTCTTTGTAATCCATTTATGTGTTAGGCTTGGAAAAAAATTCAATCTTGAATTAATAATCCTCTGTGATTCATTTAAAGATGGAAAGTTGTTGGAACTACAGGGGTATATAGTTTGGTATAACTCATATCCAGAATCTATGTTCATCCATTCTCATGCCAGCCTCACTCTGTATTTGTCTTTTACACTTAAATATGCATCTATACTCCTTTTTTTAAAGATTTTTTTTAATACTACAAGAAAGGCCCTTATCACAGAATAGATTAATTTTTAAGCCATTATTAAAAATAGAGAGGACGATTAGATTCATTTTAATTCTTAATAAAAGAAATATCTTAGTGGTTTGAAATTGAAGACAAAGGAAATAACCAACCTCATTTTTTTCTTTCATTGCTTTAAAGTATTTAATATTCTTCTGGAATGTTATGAATCCAAGGAAAATCTAAACAAAATAAAAGTTTGATTACAAGTAAACAAACAAATAAGTAAAACTAATTTCTGAGCCTAGAAAAAATTAAGAATTATTATGCAGGTAGGGCGAACAACTCTTCTCTACAGGAAACACTTGAAAGCTCTGTTGCAGTCCAGTTGGGAAGCTGCAGTGTAAACTCCTCATGCTATCTTGATGTGAAGTGAAAACTCACTTTATCTTCAATAGTTGGTATTATCTCATCCGTTTTTAAATATGGTTTTATTTTTAAAAGTAGTTATGAGTTGAATTAAATCCCATAAAATACATCACTGTAAACTATACCATTTGACAGGAAATAAATAAATTCAAGTGTAATATTAAGCTCTGGAACATACTGAATATTTCAAAAATTGAGATTAACAACAGAATGATATTACATGTATTATTTATTTCCAACTTTGGTGTGTTTCTCATGGTAAGATATATTTTTCTTCATGTCATTTTGGTTTTCTGTTCCATCTCTAATAGAATATGCAAAAATATGCAGTGTGATTTATTTATGCATATACTTTATGATGAATAATTTGAACTGGTGAGATATTTAGAAAACTTTAGATAGCCATTAAGACTTCCAGGGCTATTGTTTGGAAAATGAGTAAAACTTTCCTGGCATAGAAACAGAGAAATAGAAAAATTAAGGAGCCAAGCACTCTTTTTTTTTTT
>NC_048232.1:56286054-56347292 GCF_002007445.2 Ailuropoda melanoleuca
TTTCTGATAGCTGAGTAATATTCCATTGTATATATGGACCACAGCTTCTTAATCCAGTCATCTGTTGAAGGGCATCTCGGCTCCTTCCATGATTTGGCTATTGTGGACAATGCAGCTATGAACATTGGGGTGCATATGGCCCTTCTCTTTACTACGTCTGTATCTTTGGGGTAAACACCCAGTAGTGCAATGGCTGGGTCATAGGGTAGTTCAATTTTTAACTTTTTAAGGGACCTCCACACTGTTTTCCAGAGTGGCTGTACCAACTTGCATTCCCACCAACAATGTAGGAGGGATCCCCTTTCTCCACATCCTCTCCAACAATTGTTGTTTCTTGCCTTGTCTATCTTTGCCATTCTAACTGGCGTAAGGTGGTATCTCAGTGTGGTTTTGATTTGAATTTCCCTGATGGCTAATGATTTTGAACATTTTTTCATGTGTCTGTTAGCCATTTGTATGTCTTCATTGGAAAAGTGTCTGTTCATATCTTCTGCCCATTTTATGATTTGTTTATTTGTTTCTCGTGTATTGAGTTTGAGAAGTTCTTTGTAGATCTTGGATACCAGTCCTTTATCTGTGGTGTCCTTTGCAAATATATTCTCCCATTCCGTGGGCTGTCTCTTAGTTTTTTTGACTGTTTCCTTGGCTGTGCAGAAGCTCCTTTATCCTGATAAAGTCCCATAAGTTCATTTTATCTTTTATTTCTCTTGGCTTTGGCGATGTGTCGTGAAAAAGGTTGCTCTGGCCGATGTCATACAAGCACTCTTAATCTTATGTTACTTCCTAACTAAGATCTGCAAAGCTCATCCTTTGCCAGTTGCATGAAACCTTCTGACAGCTTTTAATGTCTTTTGTAATTCTGTTCTGTCCTGTTGAGTGAAGAAATTTCCACAGTTGTGCTCTCCATCAAAGCAGGCTCCATTCTTCATAGTCTCCCATACATGACATCCTCTTTCTCTGCCCTTAAATACTCTGATTCTCAGTTCTGGGATAGACTTTCTCTTTAGTGTATTCAAATTGTACTCTGCTGACCTCTAAGATTTTGGGGGATGCCGATCTTCCACAGGGCAAGTCTGGGAGAAATTTGGGGGCAGTACATAAAAAGCTAAATGATTTTTTAGGAACACTTGGTCTATAGAATTTTACTATCATGTCAGCCCAAGTGTCTCTCTCTCACTCTCTCCATGTTGTATAATTTTTAGGGCAAGAAATGGCTTATAATGTTTAGTACAATATTGAACATGTAATAGACACACAATCAGTTAATTGGAATCTTTGCGTTTTTGGAAAGTCTGCTTAAGTGCCTGTCACACAATAATTACTTATATTGATCATTTGTTATTCAAATATGGTTTTATTTCTCTAATACTCTGGTGATTTTATTTATTTTTTATTTTTTTAAAAGATTTTATTTATTTATTTGACAGACACAGCCAGCGAGAGAGGGAACACAAGCAGGGGGAGTGGGAGAGGAAGAAGCAGGCTCCCAGCAGAGGAACCCGATGCGTGGCTCCATCCCAGATCACCGGGATCACGCCCTGAGCCGAAGGCAGACGCTTAACGACTGCACTACCCAGGCGCCCCTAATACTCTGGTGATTTTAGTAGGGTGTGTGTGTGTGTTAAAGGATTTTAGTTATAAACAAATATTAAATTTAGGGTGACTATTTCTGGATCTTTTAGTTGGAATCATAGGATTTCTTGCTACTTTCAGATTTCCCCTTTATCTGCAGTTGTTTGTGGGCATAATAAGATATTTTCACCTGTACTTACAGATAAACCCTGTCAAAATTTGGTGTTTTTCTAAATTTCAGATTTTGCAAATCCTATTAAAAATTTGCATTTCACCAGAACTATTATTAATATCTGTCATTAAAGTGATTTTTAAATTTTAAATACCTATTTAAACTTTAACCTACACAAATAATTTTTGTTCTATCCATTAAATGAAAGAGTAAAAACCCACTGCGTTCCTTTTTAGTAATTTACAATGGCTGTTTAAAATGAGAAAAGAACTGCTTTAGTAACTCCAAGTATTAGTGTGTAAAGGAAAGTTAGTAAAGTACTCACAGGGAGTTATTTTTACCTGTGAAAGATTTAGATGAGAACATAGTACATTTTGTCATGTAAATATTTTTCCACAAGGCTATTTGTATTACAGTGCAATATAACTTTTCTTTCCCTCTCTTTTGCTATTTTTATACACAAAACTTAATCACTTAGAAACTCACATTACCCTGAAGTATTACTCATTCTGATGAATTATATTTTTGGATTTAATAAAAAGAATTGAATGTTCAGGATAGACAACATTATAAGTATCAGAACAGTATATACATATTTATATTTATTCATACTTAATATTCTTGAAAATAAATCTGATAAATTTCTACTTTGTTCATATTGTACAGATACAAGGAATAATCAGTAGTATTATATTTACAATATTTTAAAAAATAATTGTTAATTACCTAAAAAGAATCACATATATATGATATATAAAAAAGTGACTTAAAGATTAATAGTATAAAAGATAAAGAATACATTTAGGTATTTATTTAGTTATTTAAACACTTTCTAACATTATATCTATTCAAAATGTTACAATTTTCTTATTGAGAGGAGAAAGGAATTCTGAAATTTAGAATATTTACTCTATAACAGGGAAGGATGTTGTATATTTCATCTTCCATGAGATCAGAATAGTACATATTCTGTGTTTGGTATAGTGATAGTAATAACAACAGCAACAAAGGCAAATAATATATTTAAGCCTTATAATTTTCCAGGTGCTGTTATAAATGTTTTGCACGCATATTATTTTTCCTTATTAGTAGCCTAGGAGATAAAGTTGATTAATATCTCCTTATATATTAAGTTTTTTCCTTTCCATTTTTCTATTCTGTTCATGTTTTTAAAAGGACTGTGCTTTAATCTTATTAAAATTAGTCATTCTTGGGGCGCCTGGGTGGCACAGTGGTTAAGCGTCTGCCTTTGGCTCAGGGCGTGATCCCAGCGTTATGGGATCGAGCCCCATATCAGGCTCCTCTGCTATGAGCCTGCTTCTTCCTCTCCCACTCCCCCTGCTTGTGTTCCCTCTCTCGCTGGCGGTCTCTATCTCTGTCAAATAAATAAATAAAATCTTTAAAAAAATAAATAAAAATAAAATAAAATTAGTCATTCTTCCTTCAACTCCCATAAAAGTTTCTTCAAATGTTCATTTTATAACAGATTTTTAAAAGCTAGAGCCTCCATTCAATTGAAAGCATTCTGTAGTCAAATATTGAAAAATGTGTTGTTACATATATGGTTTTTGTTGTCAGACTAGTCTGACTTGGTATTCTAGCTCTATTGTGTGATCTTTGGAAAAATATTTAAACTTCCCAAGTCTCAGTTTACTTAAGCGTTAATTCAGTTTAGCTCATCTTTGTTCAGAAATAATTTAAAGATTTAATGGGTATAAAGTTCTTAAATATCTGGTGCATAAGCGCTTAATAAAAATTATCAGTCTTCTTATACATACCAAAGTTTTCTTATTGTAATATATGGCTTAATTAATATATTTAGATATTTTCATAGAATATATTTCTTTTTCTCCTTCAGGTGAAATATAGAAACATCAAAAAGAGGTAACATAAATCCGGACAACAGGGCTATTTACATGAAATCATAAAATCTTTTTTGTTTGTTTCAATGATTTATGGTAAACTAATATGTAAAGGATATGGGATGATTTTAAGATTTTGTTTTTGGGATGATTTTAAGATTTTGTTTTTGTTGGCCATTCAAAATGGTGTAGGGTAGTAACTGAGAAATGGAATTTTAGTTTTTGATACATTTGATAGTTTGGCAATTTAAATCCTACTTGAAAACGTAACAAAAGGCATCATGATGTAGTGACTAGCTGCAGTTACCCAAATGCTAGGATGTCAGCCTGCCTAGATTCCAATTTCAGTTAAGTTGCCCCTAGACAATGTTAACCTCTTTTGCTTCAAAAGTGTAGTTTCTTCCTAGGTTATGTATGGATTATAATATTAACCTCATGTTAATTATGAAATTTAAATGGCATAATTAACATAAACATTTAATTCAATCTCTAACACAAAATAAATGCTCAATATAAGGAAACAGTGACTCTGAAGTTGAACCTTAGGGAATCTCCTAATTCTGTGCATTTCCTTGCTTCAGTGAGAGGATGTTATTAGCAGAGATATTCTTCCAAACTGTGAAGGAATATTTCACCCATATAGTGCAACTTAAGACAGCACTTCCCAAACTTTACTGTATATGCATGATCTCTTGTTCAGATGCAGATTCTGATTTGGTAATTTTGAGGTGGAGACTGGGATTCTGCATTTCTAACAGGTGCCCACATGCTGATGTGCAGGTCCAGGGGCATTTTGACGCATATTGGAGATTACCCACCCATCGTATTATATCTTCCCCATCTATCAGAATGATGACAGTTTCACCATTTGAGATTCATGACTTTTGAGCTCTTCCTTCATGTATCCAAACTTGAAATGGAAATACCACTGGGGAAATCTGAGAAGCAATCCTTAACCTTTCTCTCTAGTTATCAGCTAGACTTAAAGAAAAAGTTGTGTAGATGGGGTTGATTTTCAATATGTGTACTTATCCTTAAAGAACTGTCCCTAGCAGGGGGTTACACTAAAGCTGGTTGCCTTTGGATAGCTTCAGAAGGAAAAGAAAACAACAAAAGGAAGAAACATAGAGAAAAAGAAGGTAGAAGTAAATCAAACTGTAAAATTTTATCTGCTTTTCAATTTTTTTCATGCAAAGTTAATAGGACAGGCACAGTATTAACTCCTATTGCTGCTATTACAACAATTTACCAAAAATATAGTAGTTTAAAACAACATCTATTTATTATCTCACATTTCAGGAGATCAGAAGTCCAAAATAGCTTGACTGGATTCTCTTGGGATTTTATCAGGCTAAATTCAAGTGTCAACCAGGGGTTGCAGTTTTCATCTGGGTTTTGGAGTCCACCTTCATGCCCACCAATGGTTGGCAGAATTCATTTCCTTCTCATGCTTTCTGTGTGGTCCTCTTTACCTTCAAAAACGTAGTGGGAAATCAAGTCCTTCCCATGCCATGCTTTTAATCTCTCACTGTCTTTTCTGCTACTAGCTAGAGAAACATCTCCACTTTTAAGGGTCAGTGTGATTAGATTAAGTCCACTGGATCATCCATAATCTCTCTATTTTATAGTCAGCTGGTTAGTAATTTTAATTACATCTCTAAAGTCTCTTGCCATGTAATATAACACATTTGTGGAATTCATGGGAGTAACACAAGTGGGCCAGTGCCATGGGACTACCACCGGTTCCGTTTTGGGTTTTGTTTTTGTTTTTCCTGAGAGGAAACACGAACATGCTAGAATGAAAAGCACTGATTTATATTCTGTTCTTGGCTTAATTGCATGGTAATCTATTTATATGAGTCAGATAAGTACTAAAAGTATCATTTTCTTCATTTGGGAAAAAAACAATTAAAAAAAGAAATAACAAAAACTTGGCTTGATTTATTAATGCTGTATAAAATCAAATTTACACAAAAGCTTTATATTATTATTTCATATTCTTCTTCATACCTGTGACAGAATTTTACAAACACTATTCACTAAATAAATTACTGAATTGCTACATCTGAAGGCCATATAAAGGCCAACAACATAGTAGATGACATTTGCTTGGAACTTTGTATCAGTCTTATAATTAAAAATTCATATGAGATCTGTTCTTTCCAGTAACTGCCTTTTGAAAATTACAGTAGCATTTCTTGAGACATTAAATATTTTTGTTTGTAACAATTAGCTTTTGCAAAATACTCCAAACTAGAGCTCTTGACAAAGATAACTCAGTAAACAAAAAGTCCAATTGGAAAACAAGTGTTAACAGAATGTACTTGCATGTTATTCACTTTACTTAGGTCAGCTTATGGTACAACAGCTGTGACCAGAAAAGAATGGAAGAGTTGAGACAAAAGCCAAGCACTTTCGAAAATAAATAAATAAATAAATAAATAATAAATAAAATTTAACTATAGTTTTGATTATAATACAGAGAAGATTATGGTAACATAAATCATGTCTATAAAGAAAAAAAATATGCTGAACCCAACAACAGAGCATAATTTTTTATTTTTTTCATATTCTTTTTTAGCCTTCCAACAATTCCATACAGATTTTTCACAGTTGTGATCATAATATACATAAAATCTTATATTTACTTCTTCTTACCAGATGTTACATGGTAAACACTTTTTGTTTCTCTCTGCATGACCCTATTCTGAGAATTGGCTGAGTAAGACTTATTTCATGAAACATAAATCCCTTAACTACTCTCCAACTGTTGGACACTTGAATGACTGTGTGTTTTAATAATACGAACAAAGCTGACTTTTTTGACATTCATTTTTTAAAGATAATTAATTTCCAAAATTAGATTATTTGGAAAAGTAATTAAGCATTACAAAGAAATTAGTCAAATATTTTGAGAAAAAAATCCCTGAAATTTTTTTTCAGATTTATTAGATGCACATCATTTGTGGGTATATGTAGACTGTTTTGGCTGAAAAGATAAGGCCACCCACAGCAAAGATTTGTTTTCACACTCCATCTGTTTGGTATGAACTATGTAGATTAGAAGAAAGTTCTGACCCCAGTGAAACGCAGTATTTGGTAATGCTGTTATCATATTCTTCAATTTCTTCGTGAGTCACTGTCTCCACATGCCTAACAGTATTGTGAGCTTTACAAAAATCTTCCAGAAATAGCTTCTCAAAAATGAGTAAGGATTAATGAACACATTGCATTCATGACAAAAAGCGCTTCTTAAATACCAAATAATGGTTGGTATGTAGGCAGTGTGGAGAGGCACAGGGCATGTGGACTGGGCTTGCTGTCTGTGTGTGATGAAAGCAAACATCACTGAATGAGTGTTTGCTTGTGTATGTGAAAGACTGCTTCAAAATTTTTAGTCACTCAAAAATCTTGGTTAGGGTAGGTTTGGACTAACTCTGACTTAATGATATACTCTGCTTTGCAATTCTATTTTATGAGTTGGTTTTATTTTCCATTTATGTTTCATTCATATTTTAACAACAAACAGTAACAAATTGAAGGGAAGAATGGGATATTTCATTGGATTCAAAATGACTAAAACTTGTATCTTCATCAGTGTATTGAAGTTTTGTTTTTTTGTTTGTTTCTTATATTTTGCTTTCCTAAACTAATAGTACTGATTTTCTGTATTGTTACTTTAGAAATCAATCATGTCATCTTGGAATAGATATTATGTTGTTATTTTTAGTATTATTAGATAACTCATATTTTTAATGCTATTAGAGGAAAGTCAGAGCATATAAAAAATAAGCCCAACTCCTTAGCAATTAAAGGCCTATTTAACATTTTTGAGACTCCAGATAAGATTTTTTAATAGAAGCTCACTAAGCTTCCTTATAGTTTTAAAACCTTGACATTTAAAATTCTTTTGAGTTAATTTTCAACATGACTACAAATTTCTTGATGGCAGGGACTATAAATTAAATGCCACTATACTCACATGTTGCCCAGAAAAGTGTCTTATATACAGTAGGTACTCAATAAATAACAGTTGATATAGTCAGAGAATTAACTAAACTGTTAGAACTGTTCTGTAAAAGTTATCTACTTTGTCATTTTTCATTCTGCTTTGATTTCAAACCACTTTCTCCTCTTACATTGACAAATGGTTTTTGGACCACAAATTTCCTGATTGCTTGTCAATAATTTGGTCCGGCTTAGAGAAGAAAGTTGAAGGGCTTTTTTTCCTACTCTACCTCATTTTAAATATCCCATTTTCATGTAAACATACAAACATGAATATCAGGTTTTTACTCAAATGGTTCAGTCAGAAAGCATTTGCTTCAGGTTCTACCGAATTCACTATGTACCTGATACAATTTGATATCAGAGTTGACTATTTCTATATCCTCTATCTTGGTATTTTAACCCTTCTACAAACATCTCCCATCTTATTGGCTTTTATTTAAATTCTAACTTTGATATGGCCAGGGCAAAGTTTATATATATAAATTTATATAAATAGATTTTTGGCTAGGGAAGATATTGAAAGAATAAACCAAGGCCAAACAATAAGGACTATTGTTATGAGCTTGTTTATCCTTTTTGGTGGCCTGGAAACTTAGAGACATCGAAGATTTTACTATGAGAATTACAGGATAAGATGGATATGTATATTTTAGATTTATGTCTATTAAGTTAGAGGAAAAAACCTGTGAAGGTAGGTTTGAGTGGGAGGTTAGAAGACTGTATATAATAAACATTCTTAAGCATCCAGGAGAGAGGAAGAAGTAATGTAGATGATGGCTCAAGAGCAGAAAAGGAAGAGATTACAAAGAAGATACAACTTAATGGAGAATCTAGACTGCTTATATCACCATGACTTAACCATCCATTCCAGGAAAATCTTTGCTAGGACGGCAGTGCTGTAGTCAGATAATTTCTGTCACTGTTTGCCTGTTTGTATCAGGAAGTTCTTGCAAACAAATTTATTTGAGCATTTTGCTCATCTGTGTAAGCAGATCTCCCACTAAGATAACATTTTGGTCACCCGCACAAATATCCTGCTTCTCAGATACGAGTTTGCTTTCAAAGACTCCTCCAAACTCTTGCCATATTGAATTCACAGATACTAAAATATTCTATAATGGTTTTTGTTCTCCAGCCAATTCCCCATTTTGAAGAACCTGCCTAATACCACGTGAAGTTAGACTCCAGACTCTGTAAATACCCTTCCCTAACTTGCCTCTCCTGAGATACTTGATATTCTTTCAGGGGGTGTTTTCCCTTGTGTAGTAAGTCAGTTAAGTTCAGTTTTGCCTGATAAAAATAGTTTTCTGGTGATCCTTGTGAGAGAGTCGGCAGTCAGTGGTACCTACTGATTTCTTGGGTATTACAGGTAAAGGGAAGGGAGGAGGTAAGGTGGTGTATATGAATTTCAGGGAAAAGGAGAAGATAAGCAGTTTTCTGCTTTGATAATGAATGGGTATTGGTGTTCTTAAGAAAGAGGGGGAAATTTGCTAAAGAACAATTTTGGGTTGACCTATTGTGATGGCTAATTTTAGGTGTTAATTTGAGTAGGGCAAACTACCCAGATGTTTTGTCAAATACCATTTTGTATATTACTGTGAAGGTATTTTTAGATGAGAATAACATTTAAATCTGCAAACTTTGAGTGAAACTGTTTTTCCTTCATAATATTGGTGAAGACCTTAATAGAAAACACACTAATGTCCCCTAATAAAAAGGCAACTGCTAGATGACTGTGTTTTGACCTGAAATGCAATATCAACTTTTTCCTGGGTCTTCAGCCTGCCAGCCAACCCTGTAGATTTTGGACTTGCCAGGACAATTGAATATGTACTATATGTATGTACTATATGCTATTATACACACATGTACATATCCTTTTGATTTTGTTCCCTAGAGAGCCCTAATACTCAAATAATTCATTGTAAAATTGATTATTTATGTAATGAACCTAATAAGATTCGCTTTTTATTCTGAACGAGGTTCCAGGTACTCTGCCTAGAATATGATACATTACCGATATGTTAGATTTACTACTAATGTTGAGCCAGATTATGAGATTTTGTTAGTTTATTTGGCTGTTATTTCTGTTCCATCTGAACTTTTCTCTAGATCAATGTAAAGATCTATTTGTTTAAAAAAAAGGAAAAACAATCCTTGGTATCCTTATTTTTATTTATATTATGTTTAACTACAATATCACTTACGTGTTTAAATTATCAATTACGTGTTTCATGAAGTATGCTAAGGACATCACTCATTTTAGAATTTAGTCATCAAAACTAAGCAATGAGGTAAGTACCATGGTCATGTTCATTTTTCAGGTGAGAAAATTGGTAAGAGTTAGGATAATTAAAATCTACCCAACTAGACTGTTGAACAAATAGGTTTGAACCCAGACTCTATGAGCTTAACCTGTATGTCATACTTCAAACTAGTAAAAGAAATAACTATATGGATATTTCTAAGTAAAAAATGGCAGAGTAGTAAGATATGCCTATTATAATTAGAATTGAGTTCTCTTCTTGTTTCTGTTATACTCTGTAAACTTGTGTTTTAATTAACCTTTCTGGTCTTAATTGGAATAATTGGAATTGGACTAAATGGGCACTATTTTTTGGGAGCCCTTGAATAGTTCTATGAAAATATAGACCTTTAAAGTAATCTTGTCTTAGTACTTTTCATGCACTTCATTTTTTTATATCTAGAAAATAAGTATTTAAAGTAGCAAACTGGGGCACCTGGGTGGCACAACGGTTAAGCGTCTGCCTTCGGCTCAGGGCATGATCCCGGTGTTGTGGGATCGAGCCCCACATTGGGCTCCTCTGCTGGGAGCCTGCTTCTTCCTCTCCCACTCCCCCTGCTTGTGTTCCCTCTCTCGATGGCTGTCTCTATCTCTGTGGAATAAATAAATGAAATCTTTAAAAAAAAATAATAAAATAAAGTAGCAAACTGATGTGATACCATTCTACATAATTTTAAAAACATGTTTCTTTATTAAACATAAATTGATATTATTTATTCAGTGAAGACATTACTGGTGAGTAGAAAGAGTTCAATTGCTATGCTATTTTTTGATCTATCTCATTAGTATGCTCCACTTTATTTTTGTATTTTAAGAAATGATTTTCAAGTATTCATAATCCTTTAACTCAGAGAGCAGGAGGCTTAGAAATCCTTCCAAAGATTGCACATATGGCAAACACAAGCTTTAATTTTAGATTATAAAAAAAATTTAGAATTTTATATTTTATTTAAAATCACCTAGTAGTCCACATTAAGTTAGTATTTTTTCCTCTATACCAACTCAGTTCCAACTGTTTAAGATTCAGTCACATTTCATGCCGTATCATTGACTCTTAACATTTACTTTGTAAGACTCTCATGATTTAAGAGCTTTGCATTCGTAAATATATATATTAAGATATATAGGATGGTTTTTCTATTTTGAAAAAAAAGAAAGAGAGATTAGCGAATTTTATATTTACACCTTCTGAGTAAGAGAAAAATGTACCTTAGGTATGATTGTATCAGTGAATATGCTATGAGGAAAAAATAATTTAAAGAAAATGAAAACCATTCACTTGTTTGTTGTGAATACGGTGTCTTTCTATGTAAACCCATAAACTAGAGCTGTTTGTAATAGCAACCTAAGCATTTTTTTGATTGTAGTGGTTGAGGAAGCTAGAAATAAATAGCCGTTGGGTGAAATCCATTGTTCCTTCTAACCTTTCCCAAATTCTTATTCTCTAGCTTTTTTAGTATTGCACATTCTTTCTATGAATAACTTATTTCCACTTTCAGATGTGTTTGAAACTACATACAATAAAAATACCAGACACAATAATAATATAAAACCATATAAAAGCCTAAGCTAATAAAGCTACTGAAATTGAGCACTACTAGTGGAAAGCAAAAAGATGGGGTGTGGGGGGCTAGGAAAGCAGCTTATACAGTAACGATGGTCAAAATAGGAAGCATGGTATCTTGTCAAGAATTATGAAAATGTGTGAGTTTTAAATTTAATTCTTAGCTCTCACCCTGAAAGAAATTTAGTTTTTATTTACATGTATGTAATATGAGCATAGACATCAAAATCCTTAGTTACCATTAGAGTAAGTACAACATACAGAAAACGATCATGAAAGACAAAGACACAGAATACAGTCACAGACAAAGTACCATGATGACTAGTGCCATGCAGAATCCTGGATTGGTTCCTAAAACAGAAAAATGATATCAGTGTTAGAACTGGTGAAAACCAAATGAGGTTTGTTGTTAGTTAATGTTACTCTTAATTTTGATAAATTCACAATGGTTATGTTAATGTTAGGAGAAGCTGAATGAAGGGTGTATAGAGACTATCTGAACCATCCTTGTAACTTTTATGTAAATTGAAAAATTTATAATTTTTTTTAAATTAAAAAAATCATTATCTAATTATTGCATAGTTAATGAACTAGTTACTGGATATGTTAGTGTTTACTTGTTAGTAGTACATTAAAATATCAGGCGAAAGTTATATTTTCTTTCTGTACTACTGTGACCATGGGTTTTATTAAATAATTCTAACGATACTACCTCAATTGGAGCCCATTTAGTGATTCACCTATGTGCCTGAAAAGAAGCAAATACTAGGGGGCGCCTGTATGGCTCAGTCAGTGAAGCAGTTACCTTCAGCTGGGGTCATGATCCCAGGGTCCTGGGATGGAGTCCCACATTGGGCTCCCTGCTCAGCAGGGAGTCTACTTCTCCCTCTGCCCCTCCCCACTGCTCATACTCTCTCTCTCTCTCTCTCTCAAATAAAAAAAAAAGCAGCAGCAAATACTAGGAATCATAAAGAGTTAAAAAAATGCAAAATGGGAGGAAACAGGAAAGAAAACATTGCTGGCAAGAAGGAAAGATGTCATATAGGAGCCTGAAATCATAAGGAATTCCTACTAAATAGAGTAAGAAAATAGTTTGGTAGAGTTTGGGGGAGGCATGGTGCCTCCTATGGAAGAAAATCACTATAATGTACCAGTTTGAACTCCAAAAACATATGAAGGTTAAGGAAATGCCACAGATGAGATTATCTAAATGAGTGAAGGAAGGAAGGCAGGGAGGGATGGAGGGAAGACAATGATTATACTTCCAGGAATCTTTGTCTAGAAAATCCACAGAACCTACACATGTTGACTACCTTCCAAAGAAAATGTGTTGTGCTATGATTTGCAGATAGCTCTTAACTTAGAGAGCGATCTCAATTTCTAATCCATTTAGTATGAAAAGCTGGCTGAGAAAATTTAATCCTTACTTCATATCATATGTTAGCAATTTAAATGTCAGATTAATTAAAATTCTAAATATATTAAGAAATAAAAGCAGAAGAGAAAATTTAGATCAGAAATGCGTGATTACAGATTGAGATATACTTTTGTGAATTAAGAAAATAATGAATGATATTGTGGGCGCCTGGGTGGCAGAGCAGTTGGGCGTCTGCCTTCGGCTCAGGGTGTGATCCCGGCGTTATGGGATCGAGCCCCACATCAGGCTCTTCCGCTATGAGCCTGCTTCTTCCTCTCCCACTCCCCCTGCTTGTGTTGCCGCTCTCTCTGGCTGTCTCCATCTCTGTCGAATAAATAAATAAAAATCTTAAAAAAAAAGAAAATATGAATGATATTGTGAATGAAAATATTGATAGATACAAATTCCTGAATTGTAATACCATATATCTACACACTTAAACTTGGCATATGCAAAAATTAAGGAAAAGTCTCAAAACTGGTAACACTATATTTTATTAAAACAAGCTAAATATCTCTGTTGTATGAAGACTCTTTTAGATGAAATACAGAATTAAATATCACAAGAGAAAAAGCGAGCCATGGCTTTGATTCACTGTGTCAATAAACTTGAAAATAAATAAATAAATAACTCCCCTCCCCCCATAGACACACACTCATGCTAATAATCAAATTAGTGTACATACCAAAAGGGGAAATAATTGAACAGTCATATAGCTGAGAATTCTTTGTATGTAATTTAGGTCATTCTCACTCTCTTGGATATATAGTCATCCTTTGCTGACTAAAAGTACTACTTCCAGAATAAACTAGTTAATTTTACTTATTTATTATTTATTTTGAAGACTTTATTTATTCATTTGACAGAGAGAGAGAGAGAAGCAGGCAGAGGCAGAGGGAGAAGCAGACTCCATGCTGAGCAGGGAGCCTGATGCAGGACTTAATCCCAGGATCCTGGGATCATGATCTGAGCCGAAGACAGATGATTAACTGACTGAGCCACCCAGGCGCCCAAAGAATAAATAGTTAATTTTAAATGCCGTAGATTGTTCTAGCTTTCTGTTCTTGCTCCATTGATATTTCTCTTTCTGTGCCTTCCACAGGCTTTTTAAAATTTACTTGAATGTATAGAATATTTTACAATTTGCCATAGTCATTCGCTTGTTACTATGACAACTGCTTTACTGACTTGTTACTTTACTAGCTTGTTACTAACTTGTTTCATTTCCTTATCCTTTAATGAATCCTAGTGTATATTTCAATTATCAATTAATATTTTAATAACTGAAACTTAGTGTTACTTTTCTCAAAATACTTTCAGGTGTTTATATACTTACCAGTATAACAAAGTTGTTTTCCATTTCTTTCCATATATACTGCATGTGCTTTAAACTAATTTTTCCTTTAGTAATTTCTGTGGTGTAATGTGGACATATTATTTTATTGAAATATATGTACATATGCATGGTCTATATATGTATACATAATTCACATATTTAAAGTGTGCAGCTCAACTTGCACAAAATGGATGCACTCAGGTAATCAGCACATAGATGAAGGAAGACATTATTACCAGTGGTGTAGTAATTCTGTTCATGGTCCCTGCTGGTCACTTACCACTCACCTCAAATGACTATTAGTGTCTTGAATTATAATAGGCTAATTTTGCTTACGTTCATATTCTTTTTTAAACCTATTTAGTTGTTACTTTAATAATTTTAATATATTTTTATCTGCTTTGCCTAATCATTATGTCTTAAAATCACTAGTATTATCCATTACTTATGTCCTTTTCCCAGAATGGTTAATGAGAATTCCCTGTCCTACCATGCGAAATATTAACACTAGACTTACTATCCTGTCATATGCAACTAGAAAACTATATAAAATATACAAAACAATTCAGGCATCACAGAACAGCACAAGACTATGATCCCTGAAAGAAGAAATAAAACATATAAGGTCTCTAATCACCTGCCTTTCTGCCTAGAGACATTTTCTGATGTAAGTATGGGTATTGAAGCAGAATACAGTGTGATCTTTCTGGATTAGATAGAAATTCAAGGGGCACCTGGGTGGCCCAATCGGTTAAGTGGCTGCCTTCGGCTCAGGTCATGATCTCAGGGTCCTGGGATGGAGCCCTGCTTGTCGGGCTCCCTGCTCAGCAGAGAGTCTGCTTTTCCCCTCTGCTCATGCCTGCTCACACTCTCTCTCTCTCAAGTAAATAAATAAATTCTTTAAAAAAAAAGATAGAAATTCAAGTTCAGAGCAGCAGAGGTGGCTAAAATTTTTAGGGGCAAAGTACTAGACAGGATGGAACTCTTCAAATAAAGAGTTACAAACATCGACATAATAATTTCTCTTGAATCTATTGCTGAATATAAGGCTGCGCATATATAGGGTGAAACTGTATGAGACTAGGCAAGAATGACTGTGAGTTGTAAGACATATGATTCCCAGAGCTCACAGGGGATGGGAAAGTTTCATGAGTTTAAATGAGTCTGAGAAGCGAGACTTTTTTTAAAAAAATAGCTGGACATTCAGAAGGAGGGATAAAAGAAATACAGAATAACAACAAAAAAGATTAGACAAATAATAAACACGTAATGAGATGGTAAATTTAAAGCAATCATATCAATAATTGCATTAAATACAAATGGCCTAAACATTCCAATTAAAAAGCACTTTGTCATGGGATACCTGGGTAGCTCAGTCCATTAAGTGTCTGCCTTTGGCTCAGGTCATGATCCCAGGGTCCTGGGATGGAGTCCTGTATTGGGCTCCTTGCTCAGCAGGGAGCCTGCTTTTCCCTCTGCCTGCCACTCCCCTTGCTTGTGTGTACTTTGTCTCTCTGAAAAATAAATAAATAAAAATTTTAAAAATAAATAAAAAGCACTTTATCAGATTGGATAAACATGTAACTATGTGCATAGAGAGGTTAAAAGTTAAAACATGGAAATAAATGTACCATGCAAACACTAATCACAATGTAGTTGAAGTATTCTATATTAAAAACTAAAAAGCAGATTGCATAACAAGAAAGTATTATGACAGAGTAAGGAGGGACCTTTCATAGTGGAGAAGTGATCAATTAATTAAAAAGACATGGCATTGCAATATTTGTGTGCACTAATAACAGACCTTCAACACATGGCACAAAATTGACATAACTAGAAGGAGAAATAGACCAATCTACAAATACAGTGAAAGACTTTAACATTTCTCTCAGTGATTGGTAGAATACGGAGACAGAAAGGCAATGTAAGTATAGAAAACCTGAACAATACTGTCAGATACTGTTGCCAGTGACCTATGAGTCCCCATGCAAAGTCCCAGCTGACAAGGAGGAACTTATGTGCCTGCACATTGACTATACTAGACCTACAGGGGCACTGCCACCCCAGGGTTTGTCTGGAAAGGCTGAGTACAAACGTCATAGGACCTAGAAATTGATGCCATAGGGGAAATTTTTGGAACAAAGGAAGTCAGATATGGGAAAGAATCAATAGATAAATTGGGAAGCTTTCTCTTTCCCAATACCCCAGATTGTTTGATCTGTTATAGTATTTGTACAGGACTGACTGATACCTTCCTTGTAAAACTGTCTAGCTTAGTAATGCAGCCCTTTGTAATTGTCCTCCCTTCTTTTGAAACTTTTTTTCTTATTACCCTCACTTTTTTCTCTAAGATTGCATTACCCCTCTCTACAAGTGTTACCATTTAAGTGTTCATTTTAGGCTCTGTGTTCTAGATTAACTGACCTAAGGAACTGAAGAGGAAATTGTGAGTGCCTTTTCCCACCACTTCTCCGCATGTGTAATATCAAAATATATTAAAATATCATCTTGAACTTGCTCATGTTTGACACCTAAGAAATTCCCATTTGCTCCTCTCCTTCAATTATGTCAGTGTAAATAGCAAATTATGTGGTTACATTTCTTCACTGTTTGACCACTTCATGTCCAGCATAGCTACTTAATGAAATATCCACAAATCAGGAACCTTGAACTGGAAAAGCATTTTCCCCTGGTGTGTAGGGTAAGAGTTCAACAAAATCTGGGCAGTCTGATATTTGGATTGCTCTCCTTGTCCTTATCATGCTAGACTTGCTCTTGGTTTTTAGTTCCTGAGTCTCCATAATGTACACTGTACCAGGACTTCCCTGTAAAAACTGGCCCCACTTGCCCAACACGTGACCACATGTCTTATTTCTACATTTTTTTAAAACCACTTCTGGTTTCCCTTTTTACTTTGTCACTCTTTGGCTTATGTCCTCTTGTATCTCCTGCTTAAAGCCATGAATTTAAGACTGAAACCCTGAGGATATTCTATACGATAGTCCCCCTTATCTGTGGTTTCACTTTCTGTGGTTTCAGGTGGTCAGCCTTGGTCCCAAAGCAAGTGACTCTCCTACTGGATGAATTGTCAGAAGGTCAATAGTAGCTCAATGCTGCATCAGCATGCCTACATCATTCATCTCATTTCATCTCATTATGTAAGCATTTCATCATCTCATATCATCACAAGAAGGGTCAGTATAGTACAATAAGATATTTCAAGAAAGAGAGACATCACGTTCACAAACTTTTATTACAGTGTAGTTGTTCTATTACTATTAGTTATTGTTTATATTTTACTGTGCCTAATTTATAAATTAAACTTTATCATAAGTATGTATGTGTAGGAAATAACATAAGATATGTAGGGTTTGGTATTATCTGCCGTTTCAGGCATCCACTGGGTGTCTTGGAATGTCTCTCCCGCAGATAAAGAAGGACTACTGTACATTGAATTTCATGTGAATAATGCTTCCTGGAGTATTCTAGAACTGAGGTCATGAATATAAAACTAGGCATTAACCATGAGTTGTATCTGTAAAAGAAAGAAAACTGACTCACATTACTTTTGAAAGTACAGGCATAATTTTACCTCTATGATCACCTTTAAGACACAAAGGCCAATATTAATATAACCTGTCACATACTAACTTTGTCATTTTTTATCATAACATGTACAATCCATAAAGAATTGAGTTTCACTTTCTGAGCCGTACCTTGGACCCACTCTGCCTTAAAAGGACCTTTAGTTTTTGGGAGCATGACTGTATCATAGCTCTAGAAAATTTTGTATTAGGGTTTATGACACAGGATAATGAGAAAAACATAAAGACTATTTCAGGTATATTAAAACCATTCCAGCATGGTTGATGATACTATTTCAATCTGTTTGATTTATTTAAAGCATGTAGTTCAACCTTTTCCAGGACAGTGTACCACTGCAATGTTCATTTATATAATATTAGCGTTTAGTTAGTAGCAGTGAAGTAGATTTATGGCATAGAAAATACCTTAGCTGATGACAAATAATAGAAAAAATGAGTTCAGATATAGGTGGTTGAATTTTATGAAGTTTTTCATTTGAAACCTTGCATTGATTTTAGAAAATATGAAAAAGGAGATGAAGAACTCTCCATAACCTAGAGGTTTTGGTTAATAAGAAAAAGGTTTTTTTCGTTTGTTTCTTTTTGGTTTTTTTGCTTTTTAGTGAAGTCTGGTAGAGTTGGTAATAAGTTCATTAAACCTTGACTTCTATAATTAAAGTAATACATAGTTTTGTACATATAAGTATTAATTTAATCATTTAGTTTAGTATTATATAATGGATAATTTAATTGATGTTTCTGATCTTTCTACTCTTTTAATGCCATAAAATCATTTGAATGTAATCAACCCTGAGTTATAAGTAAGCTTGATCGTGAAGAGTGTGGCAAGAAAGCACAGCAATAGGAGACAGGATAAAAATGTAATTAACTCAGTACACCTTTCTTTCTTATTTTATATGGATTCTAATGATATGTAGTGTTTTTGTTATATTTCTTTTAAAAACATTATTTTGAGACAATTGAAAATTCACAGGCAGTTGTAATAAATAATACAAAAAAGATCCTAGATGTCCTGTATACAATTTCCCCAGTAGTAATATCTTACACAACAATGTCAAAAACAGGAAACTGACATTGAAAATCAACCAAACTTATTCGGATTTCAATAGTTTTATATGCACTACTTTTTATTTAAGTGTGTAATTTAGTTATTTGCATTTTATTCCATGTGTTATTTCTTTTACCCACTACCATGTCAAGATAGAGAGCAGTCCTATAGCAAGATTCCTTCACACAACCATTTTATAGCTACTGCCATCTCCCTCCCTGTTCCCCACCTTCCAATCCTTAGCAACCATTAAATATTTTCTTCATCTGATCTCTATAATTTTGTCATTTCTAGAATGATATATAAATAGAATTATACAGTATATAACCTTTTGAGGCTGTTTCCTTTTTCACTCACTATTACTCACTTGAAAGGGACCCATCTAAGTTGTGTGTTTTATTAGTTTGTTCCTTTATAGCGTGGAGTAGAATTCCGTGGTATGGATGTACCATAATTTGTTTAATCGTTCACTTGCTGAAGAACATTTCAGTTTCCAGTTTTGAGCTATTGAGGAAAAGCTGCTATGAACATTCATAAGTTCAAACAGATTGTTGTTTGAACATAAGTTGTCATTATCTGGGATAAATGTGCAAGAATGCAAATGCTGTCTTTGGGTAACCTCATACTGACTTTTATAAGGAACTGGCCTATTATTTTCCAGAGTACCTATACAAATTGACTTTCCCACTAGAAAAGGATGAGTGGTCCTATTTCTCCACATTATTGCCAGCATTTGATGCCATCACCACATTTAAATTTTAGACATTCATGTAGTGATATGTTACTGTAGTTAAGTTAATTTCCCTGATGGGTAATAATGTTGAAAACCCTTTTTGTGTGCTTATTTGTCATCCCTACATCCTCTTCAGTAAAATGCTACTTCATGCCTTATGCCCATTTTCTAATTAGATTTCTTGATTTTTTAATTGTTGAGCTTGAAAGTAGTTTGTATATACTATATATAACTCAACTAGGAGTTCCTGCTTCGATGAGACTGATTCAATTATGGATTATCTCTACTCCTTCCCTCTTTTCTAAGCTCTGTGGTACCTCATTTGGCACCACTTCTATTTCCATAATTTTCCAAAGTAGAACCTACTTCTATAGTAATTTTGGGTTTTAATGAAGAGGTCCTTTATAGAACAGTTTGAGACCAATAATTAATGCTTCAAAAATGTCCTTCAGCCATTTCTCTTGTCCAGTTTTAACTTTTCCCATTGTAGTGAGGTTCTTTACATTTAATACTCCTGGGTCCCTTCCTCCTTCTTTGGATTCTTTTAAAAAATTAGAACACTATAGTACAAGACAATTTGTATTATTTTCATATATAATTTTCTGCTTATGCCTTAAAAGCTATATTGTCGTATTTTCATAACACACTAGTATAGGATTGTATTTAACTAAGCTAAAAACTATAGCTTAGAAAATGTATGTGGATGTGTCATGTGTAGTTTTGTTCATGCTACTCCCTTAAGAAAGAGGTAAACAGAGTTATGATTTTAAATGCCATTTATTTTTCCTTTCATATATCTAATCCAGTATGCTAGTTTAAATCTATTTGTAGTCATAATATACTTAGAATAAATGGACCCACTGTTTTGCACAGTATACTCAGCACTAAGGGAAATTCAAAATATTTAATGAAAATGGACTCTATCACATATTTTTAAAAATATTAAAATTATTTCCCTATATCAAGAAGAAACAATATGTTGCCATAGTGATAACTCCTAGTTATGAATTAAATTGTCTTGCTGAAACTTTTCATTTTATACATTAAGGAGGTTGATCTAAAGAGATTAAGACACTTGTTTCATGTGACTTGCTAGTCAACAGTTCCAGTAAGGCCAGAATATAGGTTTCTTATATCAACTTATTCCGCTTAAATATCTCCATCCTGTTTCTTTCAGAGACAGAGACTCAAAGTAATTTTAATTTTTTTAAAATCATTAATCGGGAATATTATATATTTTAAATTATTGTAAAGCCACCTAATTTTATAGAAATGAGATAAACACTTAGAAGATTTGGATTACTCTGTAGTATTTTATTTTTTGATTTTGTTTTAACCCTTAAGAGAGGATATTTGCGTTAAAATTATCTTTTTGTATGATTCAGTTATATGAATTTGACTTTATAAATAAAATGAAGCATTACTCTTTATTTCAAATGATATAAACCCTGATTTTTTTATTCAAGCTCCAAGAAAGACCATAAAATAAAAAATATTGCCTACTTCCTTTTTATCATTGTACAAACAGCCCCATACTTCTAAGAGTTAAGCATCATATCTTAATTGTAGATAAATAGTTGGTGTATTTTTGTTTCATTAGGGGTCTTTAAATCAGTATTAAAAACAATTGACTTATGGGGCGCCTGGGTGGCGCAGTCATTAAGCATCTGCCTTCTGCTCAGGGCGTGATCCCAGCGTTATGGGAACGAGCCCCACATCAGGCTCCTCTGCTGGGAGCCTGCTTCTTCCTCTCCCACTCCCCTGCTTGTGTTCCCTCTCTCGCTGGCTGTCTCTATCTCTGTCAAATAAATAAATAAAATCTTTTAAAAAAATTGACTTATAACCAAAATGAAACATGAAAATAACATAATGAAAAAAAAACTGTCAGGCTGGTTTCCATGGAACTATTACTAATTATTAGAATTAGGACCAATTCTCTATTTTGTACAAAAATTCTAATAATTTTACATAATAAATTATATCTGAGGTTATTAGTCTGTTTCTCATTAACACAAAGGTTATATAATGTCAAAAGCAAACCACTGAAATATGTACTTTTAAAGTATGATGGGGGATATTTTATTCAACAAGGACATTGAAAGGGATGTGAATAAAGGACAAAGAAACATTGTGCCAGATCTATATTTGTCTATAAATTTAAGATTGCTTAATATTATTACTTTCAGTTAGACTTATCTAACCCTTGCCCATCTCCCTTAAGCAGTGTAAACTCAAGATGCCTGCAGTGGGAACAGCAATGGGCTGGTGGAGAGAGACTTACTGGCTACGCTAGCAGTGCTGATGATCATAACACATTCCGTGGCACCATCAGTGTCTAACATCTTGCTGAACTAGCTAGTCTGACACTCAAAATTGTTTTCAAAACAGTTTCAACTTGCTATTTTGTTTGTTTTAATCATTTAAATTTAAATGAAGGGATATAATTTTAAAGTCAAATAGCATAAAATGTGTATCAGCAGTGTTCTGTGCCACCTTTCTACTCTTTCACCTCGAACTCCATTAAAAATGGAGTTTTCTTTTAGTTAGTTGTTATCTTCATGGAAGGAAAAACTGGCTTTTACTACTTATATACTTAAGTTTACTATCTATTTGCGTAGTACAAGATGGAGAAAACACTTTGGTTTCTAATTCCACTCATCACACTTAGTGTTCAGAAATTTCACAATCGTGCTTGAAGTGTGTTTGTGTTTGTTCATTTATTTTGCAAAAATCTCAGTTGGCCATTTCAGTCTAGGAAGTCCTCTATTTTTCATTTGTCAATATTTTTAATAATATTAATATTTGATAATTTTCCTTTTCCTGTTTTTCTGGTATTTGTTTTGCTTATTTTTCTTGATAATCCCAGAATTTGGATACTAAATCTGGCCTAATCTTTTAATCTCCTAACACTTTTCCTCCGTTTTCCTTTTCTATCTTACTGTCGACAATTTCCTTTAGTTTTTTTCCCAACCCTTTAAACTTATTTTTAAATTTTATTTATTTAATTAAAATGTAATTTGATTTTCTACAATATTATGTAGTGTGTGTGTGTGTGTGTATCTTCTCCTTGCAAGGTTCTCCCAATGTTTTTCTTTTTTCTTTTATTTTTTTGTTTGTTTTTTGTTTTTTCTTTGTTTGGTTTGTCTCTGTTTTTTGTTTGAGTAGCTTCCTTTGAATGTCTGCTGATCCTTTCCAGTCTGTTCACACTTACATGAAAGGAACAACAAAAAAATGTCTAAGTAGATTCATATGTGGGCATTTCCTTTGCCTTGTAGGCTTTTCTGTGAAGTGATTAAGCAATGGCCTGACAAACCTAACATTGACTTTTTGAGGGCTTTTCTCTTAGATCAGTTTCTCCAGGGAAGGGTGTGTTTCCAGATCAGATGGTGCAGACTTTCACAAAATCTTTCTGCTTTCATATTGATGACTGAACCTGTCCTCTACTATACCTGCTATTCTAGTATTAAGAACATCTCAACTTCAATTTCTTCAGAAAATAATGCTTTCACTTTTGCAAGCATGGGGCAGACATGCTCTTTTGACTTTTGGGTGGGGGATGAGATATGATTATATGCCTGCTCTTTATATCGAATTGATAAATTCTCTTGTTTTGAAACTCATCCTTCTCTTTTGTCACATAAGGTAACTGGAGCCCAAAGCTCCTTTGTCTTGAATGATTATTTTGGATAATCCAATTTGCTATTCAGGGACATTTCCATTTTTATTACCCAGGATTTAACATGTTCAGGTACCAGGTAAGTTGTCAATCATACATTTAACTTCCATACTGCAAAATATTCTAGTATATTTCAAGCCCTGTTGTCTCTATTTCTATTTATCTTTTGAGTTTATCCTTCAAAGGTTTATTTTAATGCCATTTAGTTTTAGGAAGAAGTAAAGATGATTTCATGTAATGTACCATATTTAACATGAAAATCCCAAAGTGTATCTCAGCTTTATTTTCTATTTTTACACTATATATTGTTAAAGAAAGAGTGTGTGTGTGTGTGTGTGTGTGTGTGTGTGTGAAGGAGTATATATAAAAAGGAATCACTTTTCACTCTGTTTCTATTTCTACTATGGAGATGATTATATTCTATTTTACAGTATGGTGGCAACTGTACTTAATCATCTTCAGTTGCAGGCCTTCTTTATACAAAACAATATTAAGTATCTTTGAATCATTATAGAGATAGCATAGCTGCTGGCATACAGAGGTAGTAAAAAATAATAGGTGAATTGACACATTAAACAATATAAGAGAGTTTCAGATTTGTCACTCTTAAAAATCAAGTATTGAATTTTGGGTTCCTTTAAAGTAAGGTGTTACATCATTGGGTTTTTACTAGATAACTAGTTACTTAAACATTTTCTTTTTTATAATCACTCACACACCTTTGTGGCACCTGAATACCGATCTTGGTTAGGCTGGGTAGAGGCAGCTGAACAGGTACACCTCTGTGTTACATATCTCTCATCCTTCTACTAAGATCATAAGTTAGCCAGTCATGCACATGATAGAAGCATGTGAAAGAAAGTTGCAGTTAGTATCACTGTCTCATCCTCAATTTAGAGATCTTCATGTATTTGGATTTTACACACAAGTACCTTTCCATATGTCAGCATGTACAGTGGCATTAATATGTCCAAATAGAATGAAAAAAGATATTAGATGATGGGAAAAATATACATAGGAATAATCAGTAATATAAAGATTGTTCTTCAAGCCATTAATGTTTTCCTCTTTTCAAATTCCCCAATATTATATCATTGTTAACCACTGGATTCATGGACATTTTGAATTTGGACTAAGGCATTGACATTCACACATGACCAATAATAGAATGGCTTCATATTAGTCTTTAGTCAGATAGTGTTTATACTTAGCATTAGGTTAAATTATGACTTACAAAGACTATTATATATGGAAGGGATATATACTCATCTAGGGTAATCCACACATTTTTTTGGTAAAGAAAATCAGGGTTCAGAAACTGAGCATTTAACCAATGTCAGAGCAGAAAGTAAACTCTCTTTTCATGAGTCATACAGAAGCATTTATTGTGACCAGAATTCAACATTATATTAGAATTTTTTATAGTTTCTTTTTTTTTCTGAAGATTTTATTTATTTATTTGACAGAGATAGAGACAGCCAGCGAGAGAGGGAACACAAGCAGGGGGAGTGGGAGAGGAAGAAGCAGGCTCCCAGTGGAGGAGCCTGATGCGGGGCTCAATCCCAGAATGCTGGGATCACGCCCTGAGCCAAAGGCAGACGCTTAATGACTGGGCTACCCAGGCGCCCCAAAATTATTTAGAGTTTCAGTTTAAATTTTTAATTTTGAGTTAAAATTAAGTTGACTTTTTAAAAAGATGATTGGAGAAATTTGACTATAATTATGAAAATAATACATATTTATTTTTATAAAGTCTAAAAACTCTTGAAAATACTGAGAAGGAAATAGAAAAATGCTCATAATCAAACCACTTTGTTTCCTTTCAAATGAACTAAATATTTCATACAAATTAAAATCATTCATTGGTTAAAGAAAGTGCAGCACAGGGAGATCCATTTGTTTCTCAGGAGATTAGACTCTTAAAACCTCTCAAGAAAAAAACATAAAAATTAAGCTTCATTGTTCTTAAATATAGGCACAAGCTCCACCCAGTTTATGGGGCAGGTGGAAAGCATTAAGATCAGATTAGTACCAAAAAACTGTAAAATAAAGGTGATTTTAAACTTGTTTCATTCTTTCTGTGCTCCATTTACAGATGATTGCATTTCACAAAATACTGCCTTTTATGGTGGGAATGTTTTAACGCATTTATTTGTAAGGCTTGTAAGGATATATAAACATTATGTTTTAATTGTTGTTGTAAGACTGATGTATTATGGCTCCTGCTTTCCTCTGTTTTAGTTCAATAAATCTCCAAGTCATATTCCCCTGACTTTGGATTGGCCATTTTAATATATATGCCATGATTTTTTCCCTCACCTTGTATTGGAAATAGGAAGGAGGAACAAAGGCATGGCACATATTGAATAATTACTATTTTCTGATACCTAATATATATTGTAGATTATTTAAAACTAACAATTTAAGATGTTACTACTGATCAATTGTGAAAGATGAAGAAATACTACTTTAAACTTACAGTTTCAGGGTTTTTAACATTTTTATCATACTTTAAATATTTAATAGTGATTATTTTTACCTTATTATTTTACACATATGAACATTAATATGCTGACAATAAATTGACTTTAAAAAATAGGGATGCCTGGGTGGCTCAGTTGGTTAAGTGTCTGATTCTTGGTTTCGGCTCAGGTCATGATCTCAGGGTTGTGGGATAGAGTACCATGTTGGGGTCTGCACTCAGTGTGGAGTCTGCTTGAGATTCTCTCCCTCTTCCCCCTCCCTGCTCATGTGCACATGCTGTCTCTCTCTCTCTCTCAAAATAACTGAATAAAATCTTTAAAAAAACCAAAATGTTAACATGTTCAGTCACAATACAAAAACAAAGCTGAATTTGCAAAATCTTGATAATTTGAACTTAGAGCATGGAATAAAATCTACATATTAACTATATGCTGTTTATTGATACATAGTTCTCCTGACTTTCCCTCAAAACTATCCACACTATCCTACTGTTTTTATGAATGGTATTTAGCTTAATTCAATAAAAAAGTTTGTTTTGAGTCTAGTACTTTGAGTATAACACTATGTTAAAGATGATTAAAACAATTTAGGTAATAAAAACATTTATTTAACATTTCATGAAGTAGATAGTCTCCTTTTGGTGAACTGCCCAATGGGGCAGAAGGCAGGAAAGATTTATAGGAAAAAAGAATACATAACAAGGAAGATAAAATACTAATTGGCTAAGGCCACAATAGCTTTATTTGTGGTGACAAGGCCCAGAGTTGGCCTGGCATTTAGGAATTGGTTAACCAAATGCACTGTCTTTCTGGACAAGGTGAACATTTATAGGGACATGAAAATTATCTAAGTTTTGGTTTGCTGACGTGGCACCCCAGGCAAGAGTGTCTCCATCTTGGGCCTAGAAATTTATTTCAACAACTATCAAGGGTATACCATGAGATCATAACAAATTTCCTACCATGTACATTTCATCTTAACTGATGACATCCATGCACCTGATTTTATTCAATCAACACATTTGTTAGTCACTGGCTATATGCTCCATACATAATGAAAAATGTATGATCATAAAGCAATAATAGATTTTGATAATGAATTAAATAATCAGCCAGAAAGAGAAATATTTGGAAAGTTATACTGAAAGCTGATAATTTAGCTGAATAGAAGAATAATTCTCTGGATTTGTGCATGTAAACACCTCTTTGTGTGTGCAGAACCTCTGGGTTGACCATAGGGTTTGTTCAAAAAGCCCTTTTATAGAGAAGGTATTGGTAATTGTGGATTGACTACCTTGGTTCATGGAAATAATTTTTAAATAAAGTCCATCACAACAGGAGAAGGACTGATTTTACTACTTCAATTCATCAGAGATTATCGAGAAGGTGTGATTTGTATACTGATAAATTATGTAAAATAGGGGCCTTTGAAAATTGAGCATGTGGTCTCCATGGTTCCTTGCCTCTCTTTTAGCTTCAAAATAATGTTTAGAAAATGTGTTGCTTTTGCTTCCAAAAGGAATGTCTCATAAATTTCTTTGTAACTATCTTGAAGAAGAAAATTTTTTTTTCTATTTCAAAGGAAAAGAAAATTGACTAATATTACAGAAAGTTAACTTATTTTTAGAATGAAAATAGTTTTGAAATGATGTATTTCCTTAAAACCTGTCCCAAAGTTCATGTTATTAAGAGAAGTTTTACATACTTTCTCATATTTTTTTATGTTGACAATCTTGGGAAGATTAAATGTGTTCATACCTACAGCTTTAGATTGAATTCCCTTCATTTATTTGGGTCTCTTGAAAGTTCTTTTGTAAACCATCCTCCAAGAGTAGTTAACAAAACAATCTTAGATGATCTATTAGCATGTGGCTTAAAGCAGTAAGAACAATCCTCTAGTACGTTGCTACATATGACATTCAGGTTCAAGCTCCTATAAAGATCTCCAAACAGAATGAAGCATAAATCAGTGCAAGCTGTGGAAACAATTGCTTTCCAAATATTGGACTCTCATGTCAACATAGTGCCACAACACGAAAACATAACAGAGTTGGAATTAGACCACACTCAGGATTTCAAAGGAAAATATACACTGCTGCACAGAGCAGATGCCATGTCTCTCCTCCTGGTATACACACATCTGTCGCAGTTCTCAAAGGTCTATGGCTCAGAGGGGAGGCGGTGATGGCAATGCCATTAACTATTTGATTTCAGTGAAGCGCACCCTAACTGGAGATTTTAGGAGCACTTCTGGAGGCCCATTTGTGAGACTTGTTTCCTGTAATTGCCTTGCCACACTTTTCTGATGTTTATATAGGGCCCGTTAAAAAAAATAGTTCTATTTAGGCTTTTAATAATCTTCAATGGTAACAATGCCCACATGTATAACCAAAAATGCTGTTTTTTGTTCAAGACATTCTAAAGTAGTTAACATATTTATGTTTCTACCTCAAGATAAGTGAAAAGTGATCTACATGCAGGAAATTCACTGCTATTCTATATACCCAACGAGAAAACGATAAGTCAACTTCATCCCTGTCCTCTGCTCTTCCTACCAGTTTATTGATCATGAAGTATAGTTATTGTCTAGAATATAAGCCTTAGTAAATTTTACAGTTTTTAGTCATGGCATTGTATATGTTTTTATAAGCCACTTAAGTATTCTTACCAAGAAAATAATGTAGAGACTTACAGAGGCTACAGTTCAATCAGATATCAATTGAGGCCCCATTTGAAGAACAAAGTAGTTGGGGGGGGTGATGATAATAGATCTAAAATGTGACAACAGAGCATCATGAACCTATGTACACATACACAGAAGGTCATCTCAACCTTTTATTCAATTACATGTCTGGGTCAGAAATTTGATTTTAAATGGACCTCCTATAATTCCTGTTTCTTTCCATTGACTTTATATGCATACTACTGGGTGGTTATTCATGTAGAGAGACAAGAAGACCAAGAAAATTGTGGTGCAGGCTCAGTGTGTCCCTAATGATTACTCCAGTGACAAATAATAAAACTGATAGAGGAAGAGAATTTCTAAAAATTCTGAATTTTTTCTTATATATATATACTTATATAATATTATAAGCATTAAATATATATATATTTAATATATGTAATATATATTATATCTATATATAAAGATATAGACATCCAGTAATTAGTAATAACTGACACCTATTGCACATGTATAATGGGCCAGGCACCATACTAAGAGCATTACATGCATGTCTCAAGTAGGCTTTGAAGAATCTCTAGGAAGTCAATACCATAAAAATCCCATTTTATAGATAAGTAAATCAAAGCATAAATAGTTTATCCAAGGTTATGCACACATGGAAATTGTAATTAGGAATCAGACAATTGACCCTGGTGGTTGCAATTTTTAAAAAGCAGTTGCTTTCACGGGTACCTGGGTGGCTCAGTCAGTTAAGCATATGACTTGATTTCAGCTCAGGGCATGATCTCAATGTGTGAGATCGAGCCCCAGGTCGGGCTTTGCACTGGGTGTGGAGCCTGTTTAAGATTCTCTCTCTTCCTCCCCCCCCCCACCCACTAGCGTGCTTGCTTGCTCTCTCTCTAAAAAAAAAAAAAAGAAAAAAAGAAAAAGTAGTTGCTTTTTAAATCCGCAATCATGTGGCAAACCATGCAGAAGCACTCATAATTGGCTTAAATGATTTTTAAGTTTAATGTCATCAACAGACATTAGCTCTTAATAACTTACATTTTCATATTACCTAGTACTCTGCACAGCAAGTAACAAAAATCTCTGGGAGCTACTTGGGATTTTTATTTTATTGTTTTTATTAACAAATTGATGAATAGTTTTTTACTAATTAATTATTAGACTAGTAAGTAGTATAGTTAATAGTTTTACTTTTATAATGACACAGTGGATATTTCATGCAACTCAAGGCCACAGGAATAACTTAGGAGCAGGATCTGAAGTGCAGCGCTTTGAAAGAGAGAGAAGGATCCAAATAATAATGACCAGAGAACTGAAAAGAATATTTGATGAGAAATTATGTTTTCTCACTGTTAAGAGATCGGATATGAATTTTTCTGACCTAGGGTTTTGGAAATGATGGCAAAGATAAGAGAGTCTAGATGATGATGTTCAGAGGAATGGTATCTGGGAGAGATTTGTGAGATAAGCAGCAGGTATTTCTGGAAAGACTTCAGAGAAGAGGAGGTTTTAAATTAGTTCCCAGATTTATCCTGAAAAGAGAGCAAGTCTCATAGAAGCCATGATCTCTCATGGACCTGGAAATGGGCAGTGCATACTTTCACCTCCATAGAACACAGTGGGAAGCACATATGATGTACTCCAAAAGTAACCAAAAAGGACAGAAGCCCAGTTGAGAGCAGGTGCTATGGAAGAGAAAATAAGAGCTGATGACTGTTGATATAAGTAGCAGATGAAGTGGAAACAAAATTCATGTCAAATCCTTTTCTTTCTTAATTTTGTTTTCTTTTTCATTCATTTTTCAAGAAGTATTTATTGAGCACATACTGTGTGCCAGACCTGATTTTAGGTGCTGAAGATATAGCAAAGAACAGAACTAAAATCTTCTGTTTTCATGGAGCTTTCCTCCTTGGGGAAAGACTGACCATAAACAGAGAAGTAAACAGATAAAATGCCAGATGTTGGTAGGTGTTATGGAGAAAAATAAGTTGTGATGAAGAAGTGTGGGGGAAGGGGCATTTGCTGTTGTATCCTATAACTTGTTCAGGGAAAGACTCACTGATGAAATGACTGCTGAGAAACATGAGGGAGAGTAAGTCACTTGTGTGTCTGGGGGAGGAAGCATGAAAACATCAAGTCCAAATGCCCTAAAGAGGGAGTATGTGTGCAGTATACAAAAAGAAGCAAGAAGGTCAATGTTAAAACGAAAAGGGGAAAAGCAGAAAAAAGTGAGGTCTGAGATGGACAGGGGTAGAGCAAAAATGACACTACAAATATCCCAAATTCCTTGGTATTATTTAGGTCACTCCTAAGCCCAAATATCACTGGAGAAGAAGACAAAAAGCTTGGGAAGGCAGGAGGATATTAATTGACATAGGAGTACTGATAAAGGTTAAATTTCCAAAAGGCAGTAGCTCTGAATTATCTTGAATTGCATATATTATGATTATCTAGTGAAAATCAGACCATATCATACACTGAATTAGTTACTAAGAAATATTTTTTTAATTTCAGGTGCAATTTTTAATATAACTTATAAGTTGTATACTGAGAAGCTAGTGAGCCACCAAACAATAAAAATAAATATTAATTTGTAGCTTCATGAAAAGAAAATTTCTTAAATAGCAATTTGGAATTTATATATTTATTTTGAATTACCATGAACATAGTTGAGAGGTTAAACACCTTCATAAGCTGTTTGGGGTAACTTAAGAAAAAAATGGCCCCAAATAAAACAATGAATACCTTAACTTGGAACTATTCAATGAGGGACACAAGAAACATGTTTTTGAAAATCACTAAAATGCTTTGGCATGAAATTGTGTGATGGAAATATTTTGTGACTTTAAAGTGTATTTTTAAGGGCAATATTTGCTCAAGGAGAGGATATATAAGAAACAGGACTTCATGAAAGCATTCTAAACAAATAATTTTGCAAATAAATTACTGTAAGTACTAATTTGCCTCCTGTAAATAGTAAGAAGATTCTCTATTTCAATTTCACAATTATTTTAAGTGATGTTTTTATTTTCTAGGAATGGCTAAGCTGGATTTTGTTGGAATCTTTGCCGAGTTATAGAATGGATGGTTTTAATATATGCTAAGGAATTCCAATTCCTCACTAACCAAATAGAAGAGAATAGCAGATATGTTAATGGTTTTTCAGAAACAAACCAGTAGAACTTACACTTTCACTGTGATTTGGAACTTAGAATACTAATTTATACATCCTAATCATTTTGCTCAGTTGTTGAGAGAATGCAGTCAGTAGGGTCAGATCCATTGGTTAATCTCATGTAAAATTTATTTTCCTTTCTTTACTTTTTAAAGTCACATAATTGTGTGGTTTTTATTTGGTCATGATTAAGCAAGACTCATCCATCATCATAATGGAATAGTGAGCAAAGAGCTCATGTTTAGGTAGTATCAGTATTTTTGTAGATAATTAAATAAAATGGTTAGTTTATCTTTTGTCTTTCCCACCCCAGAAACTAAGACAATATCCCATATTGATGAGTAAGATTAGCTAACTTATTTGGGAATGGTTTTCTTTGTGGACAAAAGGCTATTGTGATGAATTGATAGATGGATAAATGGATAGATGCATGGATGCATGAATGAGAAATGCAATCTACTCAAGAAAAGTTTGAACACCCCTCCCATTGGGAGGCTGTATTTTCTCCATTGTTCCTGCCTGACATTAAAAAATGAAAATCTGTGAGAATTAAGAAAAAAATTACTGCACCTGGAGTCTGTGGCACTGAAACAAAATAGGTCATAAAGGTTAAAAAGAAGAAGAAGAAGAAGAAATTAGGTTGTCAGATAGATTCTTATAGTTTTGGCTGTAATGCAAGCTTTCTTCTGGAAATAGCAGCAGAACTAGAGCAATCAATCTCAGCAGGTGGAAACTTCAAATGGAAATATTGTGATGGATGGAGCTGGCAGAAACACAGTAGAATTCTTTGGTTCATTTGAGCTATTTTGTACTTACACACATTAGATGAAGCTTGTTCGTCCCCAGCAATCTGGAAAGGAGGAGACAAATGAGGACAGCTGGTAAGGGATGATAATTCTTGATACGTCCTTTTGAGGTAAGCTGCAAAGGGAATTGATAGTGCTGTATTCAATTAAAAGTCAGAAGGAAGTTTGACCATAAATATAATATATGTAAATTACACACACACACACACACACACACACACACACACACACACACACACGATGGTTAGATGGTTATCCTTGACTGCTGTTGTTGTGGCCTGGGGGAGAAGGCTATATTTTATACACCCAGTAGTATATCAATTTCATGATTCCTTAATTCAACTATAATATGGAGGACAATCTGAATTTTTTTCCTTTTTTGCTACCCATTATGCATCACCATTGTGGAGCACAGCCATAAAAAGTGTGTGTTTGATAAGAACTCTAGCCATTATTGATGGACTATTCCTTTTTAGTCAGACTAATGAAGTGGCACTGTAGCTTGAGCATGGAAACATTTTCAACTTGGGGGAAAAAATCTGATGAATGGATTTAATTGCCTAAACATTTTTTTTTTTGGTGCCACAGTGAGTAGAGGATTTGATTTGGAAAGATTTTCAACAAATAAATGTCTGCAATCTTTGATTATGTAAAATTAAATGTATACCTTGTTTTTTTCTTCCTCAGCTTACTCCCAAATTATAGAATCATTAATAAGAAAAGGTTTTTTTTAATGAAAACTTTCAATAATATACATTAAGCTTTTTTTAACTTTATTTTCTTTTGGCACAGATAAAAAGTGGAATAGAAATGAGGTTAATTTTTATGTAGGCAAGTCATGAAATAGTTTTTAACATTAATTTAATAATTAATATTTGATGTAAAATAATATATTTAAGGGCATACTATTGTATTTCAAAACCATAAAATCATGAAGTAGTCAGCATAAATGTGGCAATGCACAGTTTTTTTTCACATTCCCATTGCATATGAATCAACAGTGTACATGATTTTCTGATCATGAATTAGAGTTTATGCAACATATTTACCATTTATAAATCAGAGTCATTTTCAATTATCATCTCTTTTCTCAGTTTATTAAGTATACTCTCTTGTCCTGTCTCTTAATTTCATAAAAAGTTCTAGTTGCCACTTTTGAATACACACACACACACACACACACACACACATTTTCATTGCCCATTAGCTACAGGAAGTTTTGCACATCTTAAAAGAGAATTGAAAGGAAGGCAAACTATTGGGTCTGTAAATATTTTGTAGACTTTTATTATTTTATATTTTCTGTATTTATTTGAATTAGGGTATATATGATTGCTATATTTATTGAATAGAAACATTAGAGATTTTTTTCCATTAACTTATAAGCTTAGATTATACTTTCTATGAATTTATACAAAATTAACAGTCCACTCTGACAGGCATAATAATAATTAGGATAATTCATAGCTTTTGGTAAATTCTTACATTCACTTCATTACTAGGTTCTAAAATGGACAGGATGTTTTTCATTGTCGGATTAGACAAATAATTTTCAATCACATCTAACTTTAAAAGTTTTAGTTAAATTTTGAAGTCTTCTACGTACATTTGCCTGCTAAGGCTGAGGATTTCTATTTCTGTAGAATTCTTTACAATTCCTTTTAACTTTTCCCCAAAACCCTACTAAGTGTATTACTGTTATCTTAATAATTCTTATGCTTAGCTCTGATTACATCTCCCCTTAACCAGATCAAAAATTATTAATCTTTACTCATATAAAACTCTATATGCTGAAATTCAAAGCCTTCTATAACATGTAATATTTTTCAGCCCTTCTTTCCCAAAGTTATGCTAATTATACTGTTGGCTTGGCCAAGCTCATGGTTTTCTTATTATACTCACAGTTTTCTGCCTACTTTTACTCATTCCTTAGAAATTATGATAACAACACTAATATAATTTAATACCTGCTTGACATTATATAGTTTACAACCCATATCTACAGATACTTAGATTATTTAATCCTAAACAAACAAAATGTCTTATAGTTGATCTATATTTTTTTGATACAGAACAAGGGACTCTATAAGTGTGATCCATATATCAAAGAGCAGAGCCAAGTTTTACATTTGCTGTTGAAGATTATTCCATTTATCACAGATTTTTCCAATTTTCTGGATATGATGGAATCTTAGATCAGAGAAACATCTTAACAACCACATAGTCTAACCATTTTATTTTATAGAAAAGAAAATAAACAGTTTCCTGGACTTGGAAAGGCTTCACCTTCCCCACCTGGGTTTGAAACACCTCTGTTGTGTGTGCAATAGTTCAGGGAATAAAAGATGACTAAGATATGGTATGGTCAATGAATGACCAAATAAAATATATATGCTGGGACCAAGGCACCTTAGCAAAGAGGTAAAGGAAGTCAAGTAAAGAAGCAATCAGTTCAATGGCGCTCTTGATAGACCTCTTTTCAAATATAACCTCATGGCATTTTATTGGTACATTATTCTAAAATTATCATATTTTGTTTAGTATGTAGATATTTATGAAAAGATTCTAAGAACGTAAACTTTTCTATTATTCTTTTTTCCAACAGAGTCTTGAATAATACCTGCACTTAGTAGTTAGTTTTCAATGAATATTTGTGTAAATGAATTAAATGATCACATAGTATAGTACAGCATTAACCATAAAAATTGTAACTTTATTTTGTTTGGTGTTCATTTTATATTCTAATCACTGTGCTAACCATTTAACACATACCATATTTTATGCTTAGGATAAGTGTGTGAGAAAAATAATATCTTCATCACATTACATTCTCTAACTCAAATCCAGTGCATGCTAAGATTTTTGTAGTTGATAATTTAAAAGCGTTGAGAGAAAGGACCATTAGCTCTGAATGGACCATGAAGATAATTTATTTGGAAGGGAGAAACACAATAAATTAGACTCACAGAAGCCACAGAATTTGATATATTTGATTTACTTCTTTCTGCCATTTAAATATAAGAAATTGAAATTTAATATAGTGAGATTTTAGTACAAGAGACAAAAGGAAGTTGAATATGTCATTTCATTCACTCCCTAGTTCTTGGCATTTAATGTTAAGTTATTTGGATATGAGTATAGGTGGAGCCAACTTGTGATTATGTTCTACTCTGAAAATTCAAAAGTTACTATGTGGCTCAGGATTTATTAGAAGTGAAGTTTATCTTCCATAGAAAGAAGAAGGAAAGCCTATTTTTTAAAAGGTTTTATAAGAAAAACCTCAAACACAAGAAAAAGAATAAAAAATGTACACTACTGCATAATGTCAAGATTTAACAATTACAAATCTTTTTCTGTATTTCTCTCTACATCTTTAATTATTTGAAAGTTAATAAAATAAATATGAATGTGTTAATGGTTCAGTATGCAGCTCTAAGAAAATTGACTACATAACCAGAATATTTATCTATGTCCCCTCATAGTCACATTTTTAGGGAAGGATCTCAGTAATGTCATTTTCAGTGATTATTTAAAATCAGGATCCACATCCTAGACAGTTTTGACCTGGGAACCTTATACCAGCTGGGTAGATTAATAGTGATTTGAAAGGAATATTGGTATGTGATGTATTAGTTATCTACCGCTGTCTAACAAACATAGTGGCTTGGAACAAAAACCATTAATTTAACTCACAATTTTGTGGTTTGGCAATTTGGTCTGAATGCAGCAAAGATTTTCTTTTATGCTTGGCTGATTCTCTCATGTGTCTGTGGTCAGCTGCCAGCCAGTTGCAGGATGGCTGAGACATGCAGGACTAAGATGCTCTCATTCCCATGTGTGGTGGTTGGTATTCTGTCAACCACAGTAACAGGAGCAACAAGTAAATAAGTCTCCCATTATCCATTAGGAAATTCTGAGCTTGTTCAAATGCTGTCTCAGCTGCATACTAAGAGCCAGGCTAAAAGTATTCAGTCTGTTGAGAACTAGGCACAGAACCTGGATACCGTTGATGCTACCATTTTCTAATGGCAAAGCAGTTACATAGACACCCAGATTCAGTAAGTGGAGAAATAGATTTTATTTTTAAATGGCTATAACTGCAGAGTCTCATTGCAAAGGGGTTTGGATTAGAGATATGTGGGTAATTGTAGCCATTTTTGTAATTTACCACTTGTGTGTTGTCTTCAGATGTCACCATATGAAGAACATGGTAGAACTCTGCTTTTGAATCACTAGATAAAACTCTTGACCCAGCCTTTCTGAGTATGATTTTTAGCCCCAGACTTACTCACTGGGCAAATTTAGGCAGGATTCTTCACATCCTGTGGGATTCCATGTCATGGTTTAAGCTCATGGTTTATGACATATTGAGTTCACTTCAAGGTGGAACACGGGAGCCCTGTTGTTCACAGATACAATGTTTGTAATAGTTCAAAATGTAGTGTAAATGCTCATTATAGGAAACTAAATATAAAAAGAGTTCTTCATATACTGAAATCACATTCAGGTTAATAAGAGTAAGATAAATTTCTATATAAATAAGTAGATAAATAGTTGTCTACTCATGTACCTAAATACTTATGCAAAAACTTATTCCCAAGAGAAAGACAGCAATGGAAATTAGATAGGAATCCACCTATAATCCAGTTAAAACACAAAATACTACAACTGTTCATGTATATACATTAGATATAAAATATATTTTATTTTTATTTTTTTATTTTTATTTTTAAATTTTATTTATTTATTTGACAGAGAGACAGCCAGTGAGAGAGGGAACACAAGCAGGGGGAGTGGGGGAGGAAGAAGCAGGCTCACAGCAGAGGAGCCTGATGTGGGGCTCGATCCCATAACACCGGGATCACACCCTGAGCCGAAGGCAGACGCCCAACCGCTGTGCCACCCAGGCGCCGCTAGATATAAAATATAAAAGACAAAGAAGATGGATGCACACCAAATTCTGGATTGTGGTTATTTCAGTATTGGAAGAATGTTTTTTAGTGAGTCAGTGTGTAGCTCAAAGTACAATTCAACTTTAGTTGTAAAATTTTACTACTTTCATATTTAAAATGACCTAATGAACCCCAATGTTAGTCTCTTTTTGTTCCTTTCTGTTTTATAAAAAGTATCACTAAATGGAAATATATGTGACAAACTGGAGGGGATATACTCAAATAACTTGAATTTTGGCTGTGAATGGGGTAAAGAAGCACTATGGGGTTGAGGGAGCATGCGTTTGTTCTCTTTTCAGTTGTGTCTTTAAGTCAATTTAATCAACACTCGAGAAGGCTAAGCTGGAAGTTAGCCTTATTATTTCTAATGAGAATCTGTACTGAACTTCCCCATCTAATGACACTTTTTTATTATTTTTCTAAGCACTGTCTTTGATTCCATTTTAGGGCATATAAACAGTGTTCTCAATATTTATTTCACAAGTATTAGAAGTTTAATGGGATGTTGAATATAAAATTTCAACAAATATGGAATATATAAAAGCATGAACAAAAAACTGAATTATGGAATTTAAAATGTAAGCTACAAGTCCAAAGTTTATCTGCCACCAAGCTGCCAGAAGCAGGAGCTGAGGGGTTTACATAAGAGATTGAATAGATCTCTCATTTAATGTAACTATGATTGTGGGAGGGCTCCCGCTGATCCTATTACTGAAGCGTTCACACACATAACTGCAAAGTTAAACAAGTGATGACAACCAATAGAGGCCTTCGGCAGTGCCAGTTAACTAAGGATACCTGCCCTCTTCTTCCACCTTCCTTCCTCTCGAACCTCAAAACACCGGAAGAGAAAACATCAAGAGGGAGACAGGAAGGAGAAAGGGTGAAGGAAGAAAGCTATCACTTCTCTGCTCCAAGAACCTGACAAAAGGGCCAGGCCAATACTGAGAATGGGAAAGAGGAGAATATACGGGTTGAACAGATCATCACAATCTTGAATTTGATTGTACTGGGATGAACTTTTAAAATCACTAACCATGACAGGGAGGCAATGAGGTCTTCCAAAAATATCACTAAAGGACAGAATACAGCTTAGTTGAAGCCACTGATTGAAGATAAATAAAACCATTTTGTGTTTGTATGCTACTACGAAGGGACTAAGGAATCACTGAACACTACATCAAAGGCTAATGATGTACTATATGTTGGCTAATTGAATTTAAGTTAAAAAATGGATTTCTAAAGTCATTTGCATTTTATTTGTTTATTTCATTCTTTTTTTTTAAATGATTTTTTATTATATTATGTTAGTCACCATACAGTACATCCCCGGATTCCGATGTAAAGTTTGATGCTTCATTAGCTGCGTATAACACCCAGTGTACCATGCAATACGTGCCCTCCTTACCACCCATCACCAGTCTAACCCATTCCCCCACCCCCTCCCCTCTGTATTTCATTCATATTTTATACCATACTTCATTCCAAAAAGAGTATTGAAATATTTGCATTAAATGATAAATTTAAGAGGCATAGTGGCAAAGAAGTAAAGTAGAGGTAATAAGGTAGAAGTGAAACAATAAGGGAGGGTATACCAAATACCCACAGAAAGTTATTCTATGTTTTGCTGTGGAGATGGTTCACATAGCCCATTCTGAGTGTCCTAATAGCCAAAGCAAAAGATGAATATATTCAGTGTCAGGCCTCACTGTGGTTGTATATAAAAGCAAACCAGTTGCTATGAAGAATAATGACTAGAGATTAACTAGGTATATGTTAATCAGCTGCTGAACGCCAGACAATGAGTATTTTGTAACCAGCCTTACCTTCATGGAGCTCACGATCCAGTGTGAAAACAAAAACATTTAACAAATATTTGCAAGTATAAGTGAGAAAAACAACATATAGGGAATGAGCTTTTTCATGCATTACGCTTAATTGGTATTCCCCTGACATAAGACAATTATTGGAATGTGTGTAAATTCGTGACTGGGAGTGGATACACACTTCCGTATATATAATGTACCCTGAACCATTATTTAACACAACTTTCGCCTCACTAAAAAATTAGGAGTTATATGGGGCCAGCGTATACTTTGTTCAACATTCAATATTTTGATTCCTTGCGATGTCAACCACAAACCAGTTGTTAAATTATGTTGAGGTGTGTCAGTGATTTTAGGCGTTGTTATTGGAACTATATCAGCAATATTGTAGAATCTGAAATGTTACTTCTGCCTTTAATACAGTGGTTTTCTCATGCATGATACATTGTTCAGTTTCCAAGAAAATTACGGGAACTGCTAACAGAAGTGGAAAATAGTTTCAGAAATAGAGATTTCTAGGGGTGATCCAATATAAACAAATAGTAATGTGGTAATAGTGAGACTCCACTTGTATGCTGACTATTGATTTCTGTCTTGTTTATATTATCAGCTCAAAGAAATCCTGATGAGATTTTACAGCCCATTTTTAGCTAGTCACACAAATTTTTAGGTAGAAACATTACAAAGCATGTTTCAGCGTTAAGTTTCAAATAAGTGAATGAAAAAATTGGGGGACCATGTATCTGGATCTAAATGGAAGCATAAATCTCAAGCTAAGTGATAACTAAGGATTGGATTATTGACATGTTAAAGTAAGCTCACAGGAAATAGTTAATAAGTAATAGGCTTTGAGAGATATATTAAGGTATATGATAATCTTCTGTTAAGGAGAGAAAAGAAATAGACCACAAAATACTGTGGATAGACAATATGGAAATTTAGTTCCAACAGCACTGATGAATAAGGTCCCCGGTTGATTGGGCAGTTTTGCTACCCTCAACACTTGACTTCCAAGTTTGAGTGAAAAGATGCTGATTTAGTTATTGTAATCATCTAGACAGTGGGAATGGAGACAGGGCTACAGGAATGCATGACAAAGCCTTTTTAAGTTAAGTCTTGAAGGTGGTAATAAACATTAAACTCAACAGACATTGGATTAACCAGAACATAGTTTCAGAGCTATATATAGCTACGGAAGGCTGCAAATGTAATATATGGTTGAGCACATAAGCTTCCTGTCTATGAAATGTGGGAGAACAGGTATTAAAAACACCTAGTAGTCAGTCATGAGATACTCAACTGCAGTTTCCTAACAAATACTTTTGGTTGTCAAAATTATACATCTTATCTTTATAATGTTTATAAGTTATATCCTTAAAATATTATTAAAGTAACTTAAAAATAGTTTTACTTATAATTTTATTCTTTGAACCTACCAACTATTTTATATGCCATCATTTACTTCTAATTTAAATAGAATTTTCCATAATTTCCAATGTTTTAAACATCTAAATGTGCAAGGAAATGAATAGGCTGTGGTCACTTTTTTATTAATGTTATTCATAATTCTAAGATATACTAAATTCCATCAACTATGTATAAATACTATATGTCCACAAATCTCTTAGAAAGTCCCCTACGTTCATTGAGAATTTTGACATTTGACTCATTCTCTTCTTTACCCATAAACTCCTGCAGTGATTCTGGATGAATACAGTGTACATATATCATCTCACTTTTACTATTCTTTGAAAAGAGAATTGGATTTTGAAATCAGTGGTCTTTGGTAGACTATAAATTTTACCCAGGAATATATAAGTATGGGAGTAAAGAGCTTGAAGTCTCTCTCCAATAGCATTTATAGAATATCCTTCAATACATTGGTGTATCTCCAAAAACTCAAAGCCTAACGCTTGAGCTTCCAGACTCAGAAACAAAGAAATGATCCATCTCTCAAGGAAGATTCGCGTTAATCAAGTGGACAGGGTAACAAGGCTGATACATAAAACATATAATAATACATTCTTTAATTACTGAACTACATTTAAATAAAAAGACTCTATTAAACATTTACTGAGTATCAGTGTTTTGTACAAGTACAGTGGTAATAGGGTAAAGACTGAAAAGTTAACCCTCTAGGAGATAATGTTCAAATGGAAGAGTTAGGCTCCTCTAAATAATACAGGGTGGGGAACAAAGAGATAAAATGCAGTGCTACTATCTTTGAAATTAGAGCTCTCCAACTTAAAATGTTTTCTTTGCATCTTCATGATGTTCAATAAATAATTTGAACCTCTTTCCCCCAACTGCTATATTCCAATCTCTAAATACATAGGTAATACTGTTTTAAAATAGAATATGGTGATATTGGGAATGATATTATTTTATCTAGCACATTTATGTTTCACATCTGCTCTCTATTGATATGGAATGTGACTGCTCAAAGGTACGCATTTTCCATTTTTATTATAGACCTACTTTAATTAAGGACCTATTTGATTTTGTCAATTCATAAGCAAACACGTTTATTCCTGCTTTAGTACTAAACTAGTAGTTTTATAATAGGTCTTTATTANATAATAGGTCTTTATTTCTTGTAAGCTAAGTCACTAATATTATATAGAATATAATTCAGCTGTGAGTAAAAGATAAATAACATTCCAAAATAAATGTGGATTAAACACAGTATAGATTTATTTCCTCACATATAAACATAGAGCAAATGGGCTACAACTGGTAAATCAGCTCTGTGAGCATCAGGACTTCCGGTCTTAGGCTTTGTTCTTCTACTAGAGTAAGTAGCTGTCTTCTGCTTCATGGGTCAGTCCCAGTTAACCGAACCCGCGTTCTAGCCACAGAGAAGAGGAAGATGAAGGAGAAGCAGCACACTCTGCCTGTAAGGACAGTTCCTGGAGATAACACAAACCACTATCCCGTAGGTCCCACTTCACAGATTTTAATAGCTTATATTTACAAGACAGCTCAGAAAATATGCTCTTATATTTCAGAGATATTTTTGCTAAATTGAAGAAAAATATCAAAATAGATAATGAAAGCCAATTATAACTTTCTGGAACATGTCTGAATTTGATTTTCTTTCGGAATGTAAAATCTCTCCTTGACAAAGTCTTCTTGGTACACTTTAGAATAATCTTCTCAAGGTTTATTTGCAGGGAAAACTTGTAAGGAAACCAAATAGATGATTTAGGGAGAATTTATATCTTTAGTTTTTCCTATGTATAACACTTAGAAATCTTAAGAGATATGGGAAGTTGTGAGAAAGGTGATGGAAAAAGATAAAATTTCAAAAACTGCAATCTTATATATCCCTAAAACAAAGTATAATTTAGACATCATTTATAATAGCAACATAATATGTAGCCATAAGGAATAAATTGNCTTATATATCCCTAAAACAAAGTATAATTTAGACATCATTTATAATAGCAATATAATATGTAGCCATAAGTAATAAATTGAGATTAGACAGATAGTAAGTGAATACTGATTGTTTCTTTCTGAATGCTTATTTTTTTATTTCTTTTTCTTGCGTTGGTCAGCACTTGCAGAACATTGTATAGAATCAGTTCCAGTGGTCATTCTGTTTCTTTTTAAAATTTTAATGGGAAGTTTTCCTTTTTAAAATTGTATATTTATTTAGCTATAGGTTTTTGGTAGACACTTTAGTGACTTAAGCAGTTTTCTTTATCTTGACTGAATGTTGAAATTATCCAATTACTTTTATTTTTCCTGAATATATTTAAATGACTACCTGGTCTGTTTGTTTTGCTCAGTTAATGTGATCATTTGGGGGTATACAAATTGCAAAGTAAAGTTTTATCTATTAACTTCAATTTCTCACACATTTTTTGCTGCTTTTCATTGCTATAATTTCCTTTTTTCTTCTTTGAGTCCATATTTCTGTACTTTTTCTCATACCTTGAGATGGTGCTTATCTCATGCATTTTTTTTAAAGATTTATTTATTTGGGGGGGAAGGGCAATGGGAAAGGGAGAGAGAGTCTTTTTTTTTTTAAAGATTTTATTTATTTATTAACAGAGAGAGAGAGAGTGACAGCCAGCGAGAGAGGGAACACAGGCAGGGGGAGTGGGAGAGGAAGGAGCAGGCTCCCAGCGGAGGAGTCCGATGTGGGGCTCGATTCCAGAGCCCTGGGACCACACCCTGAGCCAAAGGCAGACGCCTAATGGCTGAGCCACCCAGGCGCCCCGGGAGAGAGTGTCTTAAGCAGACTCTGCGCTGCTGGCAGAGCCCAACTCAGGGCTTCATTTCACCACCCTGAGATTACAACCTGAGCAGAAACCAAGAGTTGAAGGCTTAACCAACTGCACCATCTAGGCGCCCCTCATGCATTTTTATACTTCCTTTTTTTAATACTCTACATACAAGGTCAATAAACTTTCTTCTGGATAACCCCCCTTTAGTTATATCCTGTAGTTACCTGTTTGCTTATTTCCATTTTAATGTTGTTGATTCAGTTTTTATTTAGAACATTTTTTAAGTGTCTACATTATATTTATTTTGTAAATATTTTGTTAATCTCAATCTACATTACATGGATTCTTTGAAAATTATCGAAAATTATTGTTGAAACTAGTATATAGTTATGTTTATTTTATTTTATTTTTTAAAAGATTTATTTATTTATTTTGAGAGAGAGAGTGTGAGCATGGGGGAGAGGAGGAGGAGAAGGAGGAGAGAATCTGAAGCCGACTTCCCATTGAGGGGGAGCTGGGCAGAGAACTCAATTTCAGGACCCTGAGATCATGACCTGAGCCAAAATCTACTGAGCCACCCAGGCACCCCAGTATATAGTAACTTTTAAATGTCATATATAATTTATAAATTCTCCACCTGTTGTTACATGTTTTCTATAAATCTGTTAGATCAAGTATGTTGAATGTCTTCTTCAAATTTTCTATATCATTACTGACTTTTGTCAGTTCTATGAACTATTAAAAGATGATGGTAAAATCTCTCACTACGTTGGTATTTTACTTCTATTTGCACTTATATCATTTTTACTTTGTGTGTATCATTAATTTAATAATGCTTGGGAGATATATATATATATATCTTCTTTGTCAATATGTAGTGGCCCTTTTTGTTTTTAATTATATTTGGGTAAAATCTATCTTATCAAATAAATTTATTAAGATAATTCATCTTTATATTAATCACTAATTGCCAAGTAAAAAATTTCCTTATTTTAAGTTACTTTTCTGTTCTTTTATATTTCTGGTGTATATTTTATATGCAATATTTGGCTGAATTTTTAAAAAATGTATATATAATTTTTTGTTATTTTTGATATATTTGGAAATATTTTTACCACATTAATTTATTTTTCCTTTTTATACTTTTTGTGCCTTCTGTTTTAGTTCTACTAATTCAGTTCTGCTGCTAGCTCTTTTTTTGGTGGGGGAGGGGTGTTAGAGGGTGAGGGAGAGAGAATCCCAAGCAGGCTTCATACTCAGCTTGGAGCCCAACACAGGGCTCAGTCTCACGAGCCAGAGATCATGACCTGAGCTGAAATCAAGAGTCAGACGCTTAACCAACAGATCCACCCAGGCTCCCCTCTGCTAACCCTCTTGAAAGTCTCTTGCCAGTCTATTGGTTCCCTTTTTTATTTTCCTTTTTGGCTGTTTTTACCTAAGTTTTCTGACTGAGGTGTTTTGAAGTTCATTCTGATAGTCTATGTGCGGATTTTTTTTTTTAAATGACGCTTCATGTCTATCATCCCTTTCTTCTTCTGGAAATTCAGAAACTATATGTTAGATGTTCTGTGATGGAGTCTGATTACCAGTTTTCCACCTGGAATAGAACTAATGCTCCTATCTCCAATCTAGGTCCCTGGGAGCAGTTAAAACTCAAGCCCCTGGATTTCTGAAATCATCAAACGTCCTTAGGTCCATAAGAATGTCAACGTTAGTTTATCATCATGGATTCCAGCTTTCCCCAGGTTACATTCTAAGGGAATTTTCCTAATTTCTTTACAGAGTAAGGTGTGCACTTTGTTGGTGGTTTGCTGTATTTTATCAAGCATATTTGGTATTTTGGAGCTAAGGTATTTTCAGAATAACTCTTCCATATTGGCAGAACTGAAGTCTGCACATCTTCTTTCATAGGCTGTGTCAGGATAAGTATGAATATTAAGGGCTAGAGAATTTTCTATTATTCTAAAATATGCTTAATTTTTTTTAAAAAAAAAGAGTGTTTTCCTTATATACGAAAGTATTTTCATGCCAGAACTGATTGTCCAACTTAGTAAATAATATTTTTAGAATATACAGTAAAAATATTACCACATTAATGTTAAGCCATAGGAACTGATGTGACCACCTTTTGTTACAAGGTTATGTCAGAACAAATTTAACTTAAGTGGAATAAAAACTACAATGCAATATTTTAAGTAAAGACTCAAGATAGGTAGAAAAAAAAAAAACTCTGTCGTCAGATGCCAAAACCACAGAATAGCCTTACTAAGTAGTTGCAGAACTCTTTTTGCATAAAGCCATATGTTCTTTAACAAGATTCTCTATTTCTACTATGAACAAATTGANTAACTTAAGTGGAATAAAAACTACAATGCAATATTTTAAGTAAAGACTCAAGATAGGTAGAAAAAAAAAAAACTCTGTCGTCAGATGCCAAAACCACAGAATAGCCTTACTAAGTAGTTGCAGAACTCTTTTTGCATAAAGCCATATGTTCTTTAACAAGATTCTCTATTTCTACTATGAACAAATTGATTTGAAGTATGAAGGTGTCAGAGTAAGCCTTTCCACACATTGCATTTTAATAAAGCTGTCAGAGTCTACCTGGACTTCAAAGCTTTATTTGCTGACTTAATTGANAAGATTCTCTATTTCTACTATGAACAAATTGATTTGAAGTATGAAGGTGTCAGAGTAAGCCTTTCCACACATTGCATTTTAATAAAGCTGTCAGAGTCTACCTTGACTTCAAAGCTTTATTTGCTGACTTAATTGAAAGAAGAAGTAAGAGGTTCACAATAAAAATTACTAGATAAAGTGATATCATGCAATTAGGCATGTAATTTTCTGGACATTTTTAAATCTTCTGTCTTGATTTCTGCTTAACCAGGGTACCCTATTTCCCATGTCAAGATGTATAGACATGGGAAATAGGGTACCCTGAATGTCCTTTCATTCAATCTTGATAATAACCTTTCTTATTTATTTCTGTCTTTATGATCTAATTTTGTTAGCAATTTGGGGTCACCACATGCAAATGAAGAATTCTAAAGGCTTTTTTTTGCCTTTCACAATGATATTCCTTCCAATGCTAATCTCATCCCATTAGTTATCACTTCTACATGGATAACTTCCAAACCTTGATCTCTATATCTAATCAGTCTCTATTCCATTCCTGGTGTGTATCAGTAACTACAGTTATCTAAAATACCTGAAAATTTTTCCTGGCAAACTGAATTCATTATTCACTTCAGATAACTTCTTGCTTCTAAATCCCCCCCCTTTTATNCCTGAAAATTTTTCCTGGCAAACTGAATTCATTATTCACTTCAGATAACTTCTTGCTTCTAAATCCCCCCCCCCTTTTAANCCCCCCTTTTATATTTTTGGAGTATAGTTGACATATAATGTCACCCTAGTTTGAGGTTTACAGCATAGTGATTCAACAACTCTATACATTATGCTGTGCTCAGCACAAGTGTAGCTACCATCTCTTACCATGCAACACTATTACAGTATCATTGACTATCTTCCCTAGGCTGTGCCTTTTATCCCTATGACTCAGTCTTTCTGGAAGTGGAAACCTGTGCCTCCAACTCCCCTTCATCCAATTTTCTCATCCTCCTCCCACCCCCATTCCCTCTGGCAACCATCAGTTTATTATCTGTATTTATAGGTCTGATTCTGCTTTTTGTTTATTCATTTGTTTTGCTTTTTAGGTTGCGCATGTAAGTGAGATTGTACAGTATTTGTGTTTCTCTGACTTTTTCACTTAGCATAATATCCCCCAGGTCCATGAATCCCCCTTTCTTATTTATGATATGATTATTGCTCATTTTCCTAATCTTCTTTGGCCTTGTTGATCTTTCGTTCTTACAAATTTTNTTCTTATTTATGATATGATTATTGCTCATTTTCCTAATCTTCTTTGGCCTTGTTGATCTTTCGTTCTTACAACAAATTTANGCCTCCAACTCCCCTTCATCCAATTTTCTCATCCTCCTCCCACCCCCATTCCCTCTGGCAACCATCAGTTTATTATCTGTATTTATAGGTCTGATTCTGCTTTTTGTTTATTCATTTGTTTTGCTTTTTAGGTTGCGCATGTAAGTGAGATTGTACAGTATTTGTGTTTCTCTGACTTTTTCACTTAGCATAATATCCCCCAGGTCCATGAATCCCCCTTTCTTATTTATGATATGATTATTGCTCATTTTCCTAATCTTCTTTGGCCTTGTTGATCTTTCGTTCTTACAAATTTTAAAAATGTCAATTTAATCTTCTCTCTATATACTTGCAAATCCCCTTCTTTCTAAATTACTCTGAAGTATTTTGAGTACACATCAAATATTAGTGGATAATTAACATACATGTTTCTTCACATATGGCTGGTTAGATCTTAATATTTTGCCTTATTTGATGTAACTGCATAATATATCCTGCTAATTGATATAATTCATCCATCCACCTTGTTCTTTTACAATTGTCTTGGTTATGCTTTTCCTCATTACTCTTGACAAATTCCTTTAAAAACCCTAATAAAATTTTAGAATTGGATTGTTGATATAGACTTTGTTTTAGTAAAATTGTCATGATTATGATACTGAAACTTATATTCATTAACAGTGCTATTTTTCCATTTATCTATATCTTCTTTTATCTTTGAATAAAGTGTTATTATTGTTTTTGAAGCTCTACGTATGACTAATAGAATGGACCTTTATTATTTTGCAGCCAGTGTAAATAATAATCTTTTTAAAGTTGAATCTAGTATATGAGAACAATTTAATTTTGTATTACCCTTGTTTTTCATTTCTCCATATTCAGTCTTCAGATTGGAATTCCTAAGAATTTGCCTCTCTCTTAGATTTGCCAGAGGTCCTTTTCTCCCTTGCTTGGTACAGTCATTTAATGTTCTCCTTCCATCATGAATATTCCTAAAAATTAAGACACTCTTAACTAAGAGCCTTCTATTTTTACCTGTTGTCAATATGATGAATTCAAAAGTATTAGACTTGAGTATGTGACCAGACTGTAGTCTACATTTTCAGACTCATTTCTTTGTCCATTTCATGATCTGCTCCGAATTTCACATGACTGAGGCAGCTTGAAGTTTCTTGAAGGTTGTCAGACTGCCTCTTTCACTTTCTTGCTGTGTCTGTATGCTGCCTTCAGTTCTTTGACACATGGCCCTCTTCATAGGGATGCTCNCTTTGACACATGGCCCTCTTCATAGGGACGCTTACAACATGGCAGCTTGCTTCTCTGAAACCATATGGAGACCATAACCATAAAAAGGTCTCCTCACAAAGCTCAAAACTCAAAAATTTCACTTGTATTTATTCAGTCAAAACCATTTGTTATTTATAAATTCTTTCAACGAATATTTAGAAACAAGTACCTACCTAAATGTGGTATGTTCAAGAGCTGTAACTATAGACAAGCCAGACATGACCCTTTACCCTCTATTATAAAGAATAGGACAAGTTCATAATTACACACATCTCATCACCTTTGCCATATTCTCTTGGCAAGGAGAAAGTCTCAAAAGTCCCACCCATACTTAAGATGATAGGATTGTACAAGGATGTGAATACCAGAAGGCAGGGAATATGGGCACAGCCTTAAATCTGTCCCACACTATATTTTATCCCAAACTTTCAAATGGCAAAACAGAAATTTCCTTTTTATAAATTTTCTTTTTCAAAATATAAAAAAACTATACAGTAAGACAGAAACACAAGCACATATAAACATAATGCTTTTTTATTCACTAAAATCAGATTTTACTGTTCATACTGTTGAAAATTTTTATTTTGTATCAATACTCTATTGTGGGCATCATTTCATATTACTAATATTTACATATTAATTTATATATATTGACCTATATTTTAATTAATTAAATATGTAATATATAATAATCTTATAACTGATCATTGTTAATGGTTAGATTATAGTTATTAATTTGCCAAATATCAAACCTGGGATAATAAACTATACAGAAGGCCAGACCAGTAAGGAAAATTAGTGTAGAAGTAATGTTGCATCAACTCACACATAGATATTTCTAGAGAGCACTGCTCACTGTGGCCATTATTAAAATTTAATTAAATTTTAAAACAATTAAAACTTAGTCTTTCAATTACATTAGCCATAGTACAAGTGTTTAATAGTCCCATGTAGCTATTGACTACTATTTTGGACAGGGCAGATATAGAACATTACCATTATCACAGAAACTTCTGTTGGAGAGTACTATTAGAGAGGACAACGATAAATAAAACATGGGGTTAGATTTCACGTTATTTCCTGGGAAGCCCTGTGGTCTTTCATTTGGTGAAAACATATTAGGTATTTCCCCCTAATATATAACATAGTAAAGAAAAAAGTATTATAAAATTTTAAAAAGTATTTAACACAAATAAATGCAGAATACCTATTTAAACAAACTAAATGTATACAGAACTGCTTAAATCATTTAAAGGGAAAAAAAAAGATGACATAAAAAGATTTTTAAATATTCTGATTATTCGTTTATATGACAATATATCACTTCAAACTTAGGCTATTGTTCCAGAGAATCATTTCTTGAATATTTGTCTTTTCTGGTCTTAGGACCAAATTATTAATAATTTAATTTAATAAACTTAATTATTCTTGAATTACAGCCTAAATATATTCAATCTTCTATATTTAACACAGTGCGAATTCCATGGGGTATACTTAAAATACGTGACAAAATAATTGTAAAGCTATCAGGGAAAAAAATTAAAATAGAGTGCATTGACATATATGTAAATAGGCATAAAGAAAAATTATCTGTACCAAGATATATAAGCCTTCTTTTAAACAACATTAGTTTAAAAATATGATATTGGCAAATAATTGATATATCTAAACATTGAAATACTCTGCAAGACATTACTATATATAAAAGGGAAAAAAGAAAAATGAAAACTTTGAAAAATAGAATAAATATGTAGGGGAAATAAATTATTAGGATGCCATGAAAATAATCCTAGATATACCTGTAGTGGAGGGCTAACATTCCACAAATCAAATTCTGAGCCAACCAATTAATCAAAGAACTTACAGGAATTTATTTTTTGGGGGGAGGGGAGCATAGATGCTCTTTCTTGTGCTTAGAAAAACAGATTCCAGAGGTTTAAAACAGGCTGCTAAATCTACCTTGTATTACTGGCCGTCAGAGAAAGCACAGTAGGATAAGGATGATAGAGACCAGATTCATAAGAGCAAAGAATTGGGATTATTGCCAAGTTAGGAGTTACATTCTATTAAGATACAATATAATTTTGTAGGTAAAATGTTGATTTGAAAAACATATAAATTAAATGAAATGTGCATCTATTATTAAAAATAAAAGTGCATTAATAATATGTATTAGTTTTGTTTACTAAAGCACAAGTTATTAAATCATAAGTTTCTAAAAGTGTCATTGAGTTAGTGTTTGCTAAATGATTTTTAATACACAAAAATGAAAATAGCTCTGTTTCAACTTCACTATACTAGAAAGCCAATAGAATGAGTGACCTGATGGCAGATTCTTGAGTAAACTTAAGGAAAATAAAACAGGGTGGGGCTATAAACCAAACACAAAAATCAAAATCCCAGTAAAATTAATGTAGAAATCGGTCTGTATTAAAAAAATTAATTTTATTGACTAATTAAAAGAAACAAAAATGTACAAAACAAGAATGTGAATTGTTATATAACCACATAAAATAAGATGTTGATTAAAGTATAAAATAAAATACCAGTTAAAATGTAAGATTTCTAAGAAACTCAGATTTATGAATATTAAGAAATAGAAAATTTTAATTAACCAAATTTTAAGAAAAACGTAATTTATTACTTGTCAAATATTATATCTAATAATATAGATATAAGCTGAGATTTCATGTCAGGATTTTTCAGTTTTACATGAAAAACAATCGCCATGGAATACATTGTTTCAGATAATAAAATATATTTTCTTTTTCTCAATAGATTTTATTAACCCAGAAAAAACAATTAAAATTATTCTCTTAATATATGTTAAATTGTTACCCAAACTCTCTCTTTCTCTGTATGTGTGTATATATGTGTGTTTATGTAGGTGTGTGTGTATATATACACATTAAAATAAATACGTATTTTATTTGTAGATTTAAGCACTATTCTCCCAGAAACTGATAAACTAAAGAGATAGAAAAATTTATAAGGAGACTTATAATAGAAGACTATCAATCAGCTTGTCCTAGCTGACATACATAAATGTTGGCCTTCATGATAACTATAGAATACATACTCAGTTCCAGCATACATGGAACATTCATTAAGAGGAATACACTGAACTCTGAAACATGTCTCAAGAAATAAAAAATGATTAGAATCATACAAAGTATTGTTATTTGGTCAGGATAGAAATGTATTAGAAATCTATTTTTAAAGTACCTAGAAAATTTACAAATATTGGAAATTAACTATGACATTTGTAATCATCTATTAAATAAAAATGACAATTTAAACAAAAACATATTTAGGAATGAATAATAAAGGAAAGAATAAATAAAATTCTGTGGGATGCAGCTACAGCAGTACTTAAAATTTTGCATTTTTTATTTTTAAAATATATGTTTAAAAATAAAGTTTGTAAATTAATTTTTTTAAAGAAAGAGCTAACACAAAGTAAGTAGAAGAGTGAAAACATGTAAAATAGGAAACAGTCAAACCAAAGGGTAAATCAGTAAAACTGGTTCACTTAAAACATCACTGGCTAGAGAGAAAATATAAATTACTAATATGAATGAAACAGATCCTCTAGCTATTAGAAAGATTATAGGAGTATTTTGGGGAAAGGTATGACAATAAATTTAACTTTGCATGAAATGAACAAATTTCTTAAAAAATTCCCCAAGAATATTTAGAGTATCTGAAAGTTCTATATTTATTTAATAAGTTAAATATGACAATAAATATTTTCTCACAAAGAAAATTCTAGGCCAATATTGCATAATGTTCAACTCAAAAATTTGATTAAGAAGTAACTCATACTAAGAAGAAAACAATCCAATAAAAACAAAGCAAAAGATTTTAACAGACATTTCACCAAATGACATATATTGATATCAAAAAGCACATGAACAAACGCTCAATGACATTAGTCATTAGGGATATAGACAGTAAAATTAGATACCATGATAGCCTAGTAGATTGTCTAAAATTAAGATTTGTAATACCAAATCTTGGTGAAGATTGCAGTAACTTGTAGTCTAATACAGTGAGGGTGGGGGTGTAAAATGATGCAGCTACTTTAGAAAACATTTCAGCAAGCTATGTAAATTTAGACACATATTTACCCTATGACCTAGGAATTCACTCCTAACTATTTAGCAAAAATTAAAACATGGTTCCAGAAAAAACTTACATGATTATTCGCAATGGTTTTATTCCTAACAGTCACAGTCTTATACATTCAAATATCCCTCTACTGGTAAATGGATAAATAAATTATGGTCTATTCATACGGTGCACTAACCAACATAAAGGAACAGTTGAAGATACACACATTAACATGGATAAATCCCAACAAAATTGTGCTAAATAACAGAATCCAGTCACACACAAAAAAAGTACCTATATAGGTTTCTGTTGATATGATGGTTTAGAACAGGAAAAATGAATCTATAGTGTTATAAATTATATGAATTTCTGCCTGGGGTGGCAGGGAAGGTGGTGAGGGGGCTGCAGAGTTTCAAGGGAAATTTTTGGTTGTCCTGTATTTGATTGGTGTAAGGGTCATATGGTTATATACGGGTGTCAAAACATATCAGACAACTCACTTAAGAATGGATGCATTTTACTGTATATGAACAGTACTTCAGGAAAACTGATTTTGAAAAGGAACTGTGAAAAATCTCTGTTTGAGAAAAGTACAAAATGTACTGAAAATCTGAACATTTATTTAACAAATGCAGAAAGATACTCTACTTATAGTCTAAGAATTCATTATTGAAGATAATTTTCTCAATTAACATACATATGATGTAATTTCAATTATGATATTAAGTTTTTCTTAAAAATCACATATGGTTTTTTAGTTTATTTTTATTTTTATTTATTTATTTTTAATAATATTTTTTTATTATGTAATGTTAGTCACCATACAGTACATGGTTAGTTTTTGATGTAGTGTTCCAGATTCATTATTTGCATATAACACACAGTGCTCCATGCAGTATGTGCCCTCCTTAATACCCAACACCGGCCAATCCCAGTCCCCCACCCTCCTCCCCCTGAAGGCTTCAGTTTGTTTCCCAGAGTCCATAGTCTCTCGTGGTTCATTCCCCTTTGTGTTTATCCCCTTTCACTCTTCCCTTCCCTCTCCTACCGATCTTCCTGCTATTTCTTATGTTCCATTAATGAATGAAACCATATGATAATTGTCATTCTCTGCTTGACTTATTTCACTTAGCGTAATCTCCTCCAGTCCCGTCCATGTTGCTGCAAATGTTGGGTAATCGTTCTTTCTGATGGCTGAGTAATATTCCATTGTATATATGGACCACATCTTAATCCAGTCATCTGTTGAAGGGCGTCTCGACTCCTTCCACAATTTAGCTATTGTGGACAATGCTGCTATGAGCATCGGGGTGCATATGGCACTTCTCTTCATTACGTGTGTATCTTTTGGGTAAATCCCAGTAGTACATATGGTTTTTTAAAAATTAATTTGGAAGAAAACAGGGGCACCTGGGTGGCTTATTTGGTTGTGTCTGCCTTTGGCTCAGGTCATGATCCCAGGGTACTGGGACTGAGCCCCATGTCAGATTCTGTGCTTAGCACGGAGTCTGCTTGTCATTACCCCTCTGCACCTCTCCCCGCTTATGTGCTCGCTCTCTCTTTCAAATAAGGAAAATCTTTAAAAAAAATAAAAAGCTAAAATTCATTTGGAATAAAATAATACGTGAAAACAGAGTATTTTGATACAAAATTATGGTAGAGAACTTGCCCAAGATATACTAGAATGTTCTGTAGAGAAATTATGTGAACAGTAAAGTGTTGGAGAAGAAATGTAGGGAAACAAAGTATAATTTAATAAATTAAAAATTGTAGAGTAGTTGATTAAGTTTTGGTAAAAATACATCAGCCATCACATCTTATACAAATAGCAGAAATAAAATTTAATTAAATGCAAGGGTTAAAGTTTATCTTAAATGTGAATTAAATACAATGACATTAATTTATTTAATTGAGTATAATGAAATATTTTATGTGAAATATTCATTAAATGGGCATAGAATTTCTGGCCATAAAATAGGCATCAAGAAGTCAGACTGGGAAATGGTAAACCTCTCAGTATTTCTAGACATTGAAAATATATGAAGAGCTAAATAAAAAATATTGAATGAATATGGCAAGTGAAATGTTACCACCTATAAAATCAGACCTCTTACATATTAATAAAAGTGATATCAATAAGATTTGACATAGGATATTAAATATTTCAAAGAAAATTTGAGAAATTCTGAAAATATGAATGTCATTATTATTACAGTAAATGTCAATAAAAGTGGGTTGGACTTCTACCCACAAAATAAAATATTAAATATACAATAAATATTTTCCAGTGAATTTGAAATGGCATTCTCAACACACTATTGTAGAATTATAATTTTGTAAGTCTTTCAAAAATCCTTATTTAAAGTCTCAAGACACTCAAAGTGTTCAAATCATTTATTGTGGATCCTCAGAAAATTTTAAATGGCAATATAGAGAATACAAAACAGTCCAAATTAATTATTAAACATAGTAAATGGATTTGGCTTATTTCAGGGGAACTGATAATTCATAGCATGTTTAATTTGACTTTCAGAAATTTTACATCTATTTCCATATAGCCTATAGATACAGCTTAAAGGTGTAATTTTTTAAAACATTTTATTTCCAAAAATAAATTGATCTGTTCTTCCACTCTGACAGCTGTTTAGCAAAAGCTGAAGAAATTTGCACATAATTAATTTAAAAAGACAAGATGTTTTAGCATTTCTGTATTCCTGAGAATTTTGATTTATTATATAGTAATCATTAGAAAGCATATCTACATCAAAGAGTTATATAAAAAATCTTGCATGTGTTGATTTTCTTTTTCCCTCTATACCAATTTTTACAATTCCATACCATGAAAAAGTGAATGGGAAGTGAATTGTCTTGGGTGCGAAATCAAGGAAGCAATTTGCTATTTATTTTTCTTAAAATCCCCTGAATATAAAAGATAGGCCCATGGCCTTTAGTAGCCACCATTTTCATACATGAGCTTTGTGGGACATTTTAGCAAGTTGATAAGTTTTTAAATGCTATTAGCCCCTCTCCCCAATACAAAATGATATAAATGTTAAATTTTAGGTAGAGTTACAGTAAAAAAGGTGTTTTTAAGTAGAAGGATTGCTTTTAACTGGAGACCAGAAAACCTGCCAAGCTTATGTCATAAATGGATTTTTTAAATGTTAGTAAGTTCAATCACTGATTGATGTGCTTTGAAAGAGTATTCACTTAGGAGAAATCTCCAATTGCAATGCTAAAGTGTAAAATGGAAAAGAAGAAGAAAAAGCATTTATAAAAGCTTTCCAGAGGAAGTCATAATTTTACCTTTGCAAAATTAATCAGTGAATGAAATTAGTGCTGGTAAAACCAAGGGACAGAAACCAAGTACATGTTGGCTGGTATTCTGTAGACTGCCCCTCACATTTCTGCCAACAATCCTTAGCTCTGACCTTGAAACACCTGTTTGTTAGAAGGGACTGTCTGTCAAATGAACTATCTAAAAATTGTTATGTGCTTTGAAAATGTGGAAAGATAGAGTGAAATCTCAAACCCTCTTTTCTTCTGTAATATGAGCTTTCAAACAAAAATCTTTGAGGATTAAATTAATCAGTTCATTAGTCCTCCTCTTAGTTACCTAATTTAGTGTTTACAGAAAAAGGTGTTATTTTAAAATGTAAAGTAAAACTGATATAAACTTTCTAGATGGGGATTAGAAACTGTACAGTATTAAATTGACAAAAATTCATAGCACACTGAAGTGTGTTATTTTAGTCTCGATGGATTAAATTGAAAAAATATATTAAGAAATTTTAAAGAAGTGCTAATATCAATATCATTATTACTCTTTTGGTATTTTTGTACTACACTTTATATAATGAAATGAATGGCATCAAATATTGCTCTTTTCACCATTAAGAAATCCACATTCATTCACTATAAATGGCATCAATGCTATTTTCACTATTAGGAAAGTGAATAGAGACTTGAGTGTAAATCTATACTCAGCTGATTAGTGTCATAGTTTTGAGAAATTAAATTTAGTCTTTCTAAACCTCAGATTCCACTTTTGTAAATTTGGATTAATGATTATTTCTTGCATAATGTGAAATAAAACTATATGTCCCCTCAGTTGGTCATTTATTGGGAAAATTTGAAAAGAATAAAATGATAGAGGGGCAGTTTGCTGAAATATCACTCAACTAGTCTTTAGATTAATTTAGATATATTGAAAAGGTTAGTCATCACTTACACAGTAGTTACTATAAAACTGAAAATTAACACATGCTTACTTTGTATCTCATCATCATAAAGTCTCTATTTATACCTTTTTGATATAAAGAATAAACAAAAATCCTAATATATTGGTAGTTGGTTTTCATAGTTCCAAGACTGTTAAATGTACTTATAATCCTGGGATTATATATTTTTATTAAGGAAAATTGAATTTATTAATATTTTTATGTATAACTTCAATTTATTTGTTTACTTAAAATTGTAAGCAATATTTGCCATAGGAGATGGACTATACCCACCAATATTATAATCAGCTTACTATCTTTGATTTCACTTTATTCTATAAATTTGTGCATTTCTTGACTAGTGTGAAAGCATTAGATCCTTTAAATCCCTAATTCACTCCCTATAGCCTTATTTTTTTAGTAAAAAAAATTAACAATATGCTTATTACATAGATATTCAAAAGTTTCTAGGTACTAGAAAACCTAATATATGACATTTATGAATTTACAAGTGAAATGAAAACACTTGCTTACCATGTATGAACTTCTATCCTAGATAAATTTATATCAAACGGAGACTTAAAAAATGAGTGATTTAAATAAACATCTAGGGTAAGTTAGTAATAAAACCTCTATTTCAATTTTTTTTTAAAGTTTTTATTTATTTATTCAACAGAGATAGAGACAGCCAGCGAGAGAGGGAACACAAGCAGGGGGAGTGGGAGAGGAAGAAGCAGGCTCCCAGCAGAGGAGCCTGACGTGGGGCTCGATCCCGTAACGCCAGGATCACTCCCTGAGCCGAAGGCAGACGCTTAACCGCTGTGCCACCCAGGCACCCCCTCTATTTCAATTTTTTCATGAAGTATATAATCCAAATATCCGAAAATCATTTGATATTTTAATGAATAAAGAAGTTCAAATATCTTAGTTTATTTGAAGAATACGTGTCTGATATTTCTATAATTACATCAATATAAGAATGTCTGGTTGCCTTTTGTTCAACCAAGTAAGTTTGAAGATCTAATTGGCTTTATTAAACAATTTCTGAGTCGAGCAGCATCCCATTGCAAATAGGCACTTGAAGGAGTTGTACAAAATGGAAGGTTTTATAAAGGGAGAGTGAGGGCTTGGAAGTTATTAGCGAAAGGAAAGGATTGTCTCAGGTGACACTGCTTTCTAGGGGAAAAATAAAGTGTCTTATCATACAGATTACCTCATATTTCTTCACTGACTGGAGAGAACCCAGGTGGCAGACTCATTGGCAAGGACTGAAAAATTCCTGGCTGACTGGTTAACACTGCATTTTTGGGAGAGGTTGAAACTGCAATTAGATTACGTATTGAGCACAGGTTTGGGAACTATAAGTGGCACCATTTGAGGCCTTTTTTTCTTTTTTTGTTTTTTATTTAACTTTCATTTAACTTCATTTAACTTTCATTTAACATGAGCCTTACCCTCTGTTACTTCCCCCAACTTCTTACTTGCACATTCAGCACAAAGTTCATATCCCTCATAGTTCTGAGCATTGGGTCAGGCTCCTGATGACCTATCTCCATATCTACCCGGCACAGACATATGATGCCACATGTAACTTACAGCCCCAAAATAGTGAATTACTGTCAGTAGTCATCATGTAATATACTGTTCCTCATCTTTCTATATTTGTACACGTTGTCAACTCCATCTGATTTTCCCTTCTATCTGTACATTGGACAAAAATCTAACCATTCTTCAACACTTAATTATCTTTAATACAGTACCTCCCCCTCTATCATGCTATAGATTATTCTATACCTCAATTATAGTGTCTTTCAGTTACATGTCTACTTTTTTCCTTGTCCATTAGTATTTAGTTCTCTGGGAATACATTTTATTTTGAGAGTTTTTATAGTTAGAAGTACCTTGAGAACAAGTGTTCCCTTTTATTTATATGTGTAACCTATGTTCTAAGAAGCTTGATAAATTAATAATGAATGAAAATAAAATACCTGGGGGGAGCCTGAGTAGCTCAGTCTGTTAAGCTGTTGATTTTAGCTCAGGTCATGGTCTCAGGGTTGTGAGATTGACCCCCAAGTTGGGCTCTGCACTAGTCATGGAACCAGCTTAAGATTCTTTCTCTCTCTCTCTCTTCCTCTGCTCCTCCACCCTCCTCTCTCTCTCCCTCTCTAAAAATAAGGAAAAAAGAACAAAAAGTAGCTGGAGTAGGAAAGAAATAAAATATCTTTTTTCAATGGAGGAGCACCCCTGTCAGCTTTAAACTCAGTGTGCTGAACCAAAGTGATCTGTCTCTCAAAGAACATATGTAAAACTCTCACACTTTCTCTCTTCCCTACCACTTCTCTTTTTAGGACACCTATTCTTTTATGATTTATAATTAGCTTTGTAATTAAAAGAAACTTTTGTGTTATTTGAATTTCACAAAATATAGCACTGAGTGGGCATAATAAATATGGACATAGCCAAACTGATTTTGGTTTAGTGATTTAATGGAAAACAGTGAAGACAGAGCAAAATTTTGAACATTTTTCTTAGTGATATATATATATATATGTCGGTTAAGCGTCCAACTCTTGATTTCAGCTCAGGTCAGGCTCTTAGGGCTGTGAGATGAAGCTCAGTGGTGGGCTTTGTGCTGGGTATGGAGCTAGCTTGAGATTCTTTCTCTCCCACTCAATTTGCCCGCCACCACCCCCCACCCGCCACTCTCACACTCTCTCTCTCTCAAAGACAAAACGAAACAAAACACACACACACAGAGAATAAAAGAAACTGTTCAAATAGAGAAAGAATGTGTATAGTCATACTTTCTCAAAGCAAACATTATTGTGTAGAAATTAAGAGTTTTTTGTTTAAATTTCAATGTGTTACTGAAGGATCAAACTTAATACCATAGGGATGTTAGATTAAAACAAAATCAGTTATGCTTTTTACATTAAAAAATTGCTTTAAGAATGTCAATATAAACTTTTAGTACTTACAATTAGATCACTATATTCAGGCATTAGCAGATATATTATGACATATTCACGGGTGAGGAGTATTTTGCAAGTATATCGTAGATATCAGTATAAACTTGGATATTTATTCAAAGATAGAGCTAATACTAAGTGGGCATTCACCATATCCACGCACTGATCTGGGTACTATAGATAAAACAGAGAACAAAACTAATAAACTCTTTCATCTCATGAGCTTTTATTCTAAAATGATTGAACATAATGATTATTTTATATGCTTATAAATGCTGAAAGAAAAATTATACTAAGAAAGTGGGTGTAGAAAATCTTCAGGGAGGTCAAAGGATTTTTTTCTTTGAAATATATGCATGTTTGATATACAGACAAAAGTCATTGGGTAAAGAAACCATAAACACATATATACACACTGAATGGAATCAAAATCATTAATGAGATCAATAAAGGGAAAAAAGGGTCCTATGTATATCATGTACACAAAAACAACCACGTGAGGACAGGACATCAGCAATAGATAGAATTAAAAGCAGAGTAAGATGAGATTTGACCTGAATAGGAATGGAGTTTACATGTTGTATTTTTTAAAACTGAATTGGCTTGCTAGGGCTTCCATAACAAATACCACAGACCAGTGCCTTAAATGGAATTTATCTCCCCACAGCTCTGTAGACTAAAAGTCCAAGATCAAGATTTTGGCAAGGTTGATTTCTCCCGAGGCTTCTCTTCTTGGCTCACAGATGGCCCTCTTCTCCCTGTGTCTGCACGTCTTCCTTTTGTGTCTGTGTCCAAAGTGCCCTCCTTTTACATGGACATTAGTCAGATTAGATTAGGCCATACCCTAATGACCTAATTTAAATTTAATTGCCTCTTTAATGGCTGTATCTCCAAATATAGTCGCATTCTGCAGCACTTGGAGGTTAGGAGTTCACCATATGAATGGGGAGGGGTGCACAATTCAGCCCAAACCGACTTTTATATTTTATTTTATTTTTTTTACAGATTTTATTTATTTGACAGAGAGAGAGAGAGAGATCAGGAGCACACGTGCGAGTACAAACAGGGGAAGTGGCAGAGGGAGAGGGAAAAACAGGATCCCCTCTGGGCAGAGAGCCAGATGGGGGGCTGGATCCCAGGACCCTGGGGATCATGACCTGAGTCATGAGATGCTTAACCCACCAAGTCACCCAGCGCCCCACAACTTTTATATATATATATATATATATATATA